>NC_083605.1:69108844-69419990 GCF_029168945.1 Cannabis sativa | reverse complement strand
CCTTAAACACGACATACTCTTCAAAGCCTTCAAGAATTCAATATTATCTACTTCGATATGATGCTTACCCGAAGCTCGCCATGTGCCCAAGTAAAGAACTTTGAGAGCTTTCATTTTCGATAACCATTCTTCTACTTGGACACGTTTTTCATCTTCAGTAGGACATTTCTTATCTCTGCCTTTAGCTAGCCATTCTAATCGAAGATCAGGAAATGGCTCGTCCACGTTGAATATTGTCTCCAGATTAGTTTCCCATTCTTTCGAATAATTCTCATTCTTTGCATCCTTCTTATCATCTTTCTCATCTTTCGGTTTTTGAGGCTGTTGTGGTTGGGCATTTGCATTCGAAGAGTTGGAAGCTGCAGGGATATTCTTCTCATCATCTTTCTCATCTTTCGGCCTTGGAGGCTGTTGTGGTTGCACATTTGCTGCAGACATATCTTTGTCATCATCTTTCTCGTCTTTCGGGTTTGTTGGAGGCTGGTCTGGTTGCGGTTTAGAGGTAGCTGCAGCATCCTTCTCATCCTTTTGATCGTCAATTATTATCTGTTTCACCAAACAAATCCTTTTGCAATTGGGGGATCTCGCCTTGAGGTTCCTATCATCATCGTAAGCAAAGAAGTTTTCCTTGGCCGCGAGTTGAACAATAACAGACCGAATGATAGGCTGCATCTTGTAGCTTTTAGCAATGGACCATCGCTTCCTAAACACTGGTTCAATCAAGTGTTTCTCAGTGAATTTAGCAAGGATTTTCCCAGCAGCTTCTTCAATGAATATCATCTTATTTGGATCATCTTGTATGTATCCCTCTCCTGCCCACCAATACGTCAGCATCCTCTTAGTCAGCTCCTCGTTCTCAGTAAACACTGCAAAACACAACAAGCACTTCTTCTCATTTTCTTCTAAATCATCGCCATTATAAATCCTTTCTATTTCCTCATGCAAAGAGCTTTGTGTAAAGCTTTTGCTGGTGTATAAGCTCAGGAGTTCATCGACAGCAATTTGAGTATTAGGGCCGGTTGTTGTCTCCTCCGTCTTCTTCTGAGATTCATCCTGATGATCAGTAGTATTTTGGAACGAAGAAGGAATTCGGTGCTTCAACTTTGTTATCTCCTTGTTTATGTCCCACAGCTTGTTGCCAATAGAATATTTATATTTATTCTCATCATCATTATTATCTTTGGAAGACTCATCTTTCATCTCCTTGATATTTTTAAAAAGAAGCTCGATGCGATTTTGATGATCTTCAATCTTTTTCTTGAAATCTTTCTCGTAGTTTTCCAGATTAGACAAGTAATTCGCCATTTGTTCAAGATTGATCTCCATCTTTTTAATCTGTTCATCTGGATCTCTGTTGACGATACCACCACCACCGCGTCTGGTGCTACCACAACCGCGTCTGGTGCTACCTTCCCCACCTGATTTATCTGCTTTTGCCTTACTTCCTTCTCCATCTGCTGGTTTATGCTTTCGAACACAGTCACACCATGAAGATGATACCTTTTTCGGATCAGACCCGGTGGTGATGGTGCTACTTTCTTTGTGCTGATCTTCTTGGTCGCCGCTCTGTAGTGTATCATCAATTTCTTTTTGGCTGTGAACAAGGGTATGAGCCTCTGTTTCGACATAATTTTTCAATTCCCTAACGATATCAATCAAGATTTTTGGTGAAACATCTTTTTCTGTTTTTGTTGGTGGGTTGGCAGAGTTTTTAGGATTAGACATGATGAAATCTCTGATCTTAACTCATTTCACAGTCAAAATATATACATGCATGCATGCAACGAAAAGAAAATGCTAACTTTTTCTTTATTGAGTATTAACTTATTCTTGTTTGAGAATAAAATCTGAGGAGACAACTATAATGATTGTAAATCAAGCAAATGATAAGTTAGCATATATATTCATTCCAAAAGATAAAGATAGCTAGTTATTAAAGCTGCTTTACAGCTTATAATTATGTGTCTGGTTTAGAATGAGTTCCATGCTTGGGAGGATTGATATGGAATATGGTACCACTTTCAACATACAGCTGCTAAAGTAAAATGTTCCTTCTATATGTCTTCTTACATACAAGACATTTCAGCATGAGTATACATACATAAAGTGAATCAAGTATTATTATAGAACAAATAAGAAATAATTAAAGTGTGTTTCAGACTTTGTTAGAATTTTATCTATTTTAAATTAATAATTATTATTATAAAACAGAAAATGTTAACTACTTAAACGGTTACTTTATGAAAGTGTGACTACCACTAAAATTCTTAAAATCGAAGTAGAAATCTTAAAAAACTAGTGGGTTAAACAAATTCATCTTTATAATGTTACAAAACACTAATACAATAACGGTTAGGCCAAGTCTCCAACCAGCATCATAATTGATGTTAAAGTCAACATTTTTCTCTCTATGGTTAGTACTATTTTGAACCAAAAATATAATGTGCAACTACAATATATACAGTAAAATATTTATTTAAGAATATATTTGGGTTCAATTAAATTGTATTCTAATTGAGAAGTTATAAATAAAGTTACATTAGAAAAAAAAAAATTAAAACACCAAAAAATATCATTGTAACAGCAATATATAGGTTAATTAGTAATTTTTCCCCCCAAACTTTGACATGTACTAAATCATGCCCCCTGAACTTTTTTGGCCGTTAAAAATTTCCCTTGAACTATTAAGATTGTTAAATTTAAGGACTTTTATTTAATTTTAGTAAAAAATTTAACATGGATGAAAGTTCAGGGAGCATGATTTAATACATATAAAAGTTTGAGGGGCATGATTTGATAGATATCAAAGTCTGGGGAGCATGATTTAGTACCTGAAACAGTAAAATTAGATGAAATTAGGCAAAAGTCCTTAAATTTAACAATCTCAATAGTTCAGGGGGAATTTTAAACGGCCAAAAAAGTTCAGGGGACATGATTTAGTACATGTCAAAGTTCGGGGGAAAAAATTGCTAATTAGCCTAATAATAAACAATCCTTAATACTAAAATTATTTTTGAGTAAATATAATAATAATTATCAATGTATTACAATTTGGAATAAAATTATTAATTTACATAAATAAATTTTTAAATTATATGTATACATTTTACTAAGACTAAGTTGATGCTACGTGCAATGCACGTATAATTAATTCTTTTGTTAATTAGGTTTAATTAAGTGATGTTAAGTGCAATACATGTATGTTCAATTTTTTGTTAATTAAGTAATGTATTTTTATTTTTTAATTTTTGAAATAGGATTTGAGATTTTAATCTTTGAGAATTTTTTTTAACTATTGCGGTTACACTGATGTGTTCTTCAAATGTGATTATATACGTATTTTATATGTACAATAAAAGAATGAATTTCATTGTTATACGTATTTTATATTGATCTCTATATATAAAGATTATATTAGAAAATATTTTAACAAAATCTGAATTTGATTAGAGGATTAATCACTTTTAAAATAAATTTTATATATTATGTCGAAACATATATTTTAAAAAAATAATAATAATAGTGATAGAAACATTCTTAATTTGTAATTGGAAGAGTGTAATTATAATAAAGTGTACAAATTATAAAAAGTATATATACATATCATTAATAATTTTTTTAACAATATCCTTAATTAATTGTAAAATAAAAAATTTATCGTGAAATTATAGTTTAAATATATATTGTATATATATGTAATTATATATAGATATAATTTTTATTTTTAAATATATAGTAAAATAAAAAAATTTTATATAAAATATTTATATTATTTTTATTTTTAAATATATATAATAATATTATAAAATTAATAAAAAAAAATATTATGTTAAGTAATTAGGATATTTTGTTGAAATTAACGTAGAAAACTAAAAAAATACCGTTAAACCAAGAATTTCGTTATATAGCCACATTTTATATAGAATAAATATAATTATTCTTATATAGATGTATACTTTCTTAATGCAAGATTTAAAAAATGTATAGCCAATTACAATTTAGAGATTATTTTTATTTATAACTGGCCCAAACTAAATTGTGACTTAATTTTTTTATAATAAAATAGAGATTATTTTTGGGTAAATACTATTTTAGACCCTCTATTTTACAAAAGTTACCAATTGGACCCTGTGTTTTGTTAAATGACAAAATGGACCCTTTATTTTCTAAAATAGTACAAATAGGACCCTGAATTAATTTTTTGTCAAAATAAAGTTTAATTTTAATCCGATCTAAAAGTGCTATGACAAAACTGTTTACATTTTTTGTATCTGTTCTTATTAAGTATTGTCTTCAAGTTGGTTGTATTAAAAAAAAAAAGTTGTCAAAAATTGAGCTCAGGGTCCTATTTTTACTATTTTAGAAAATATAGGGTCCATTTTGTCATTTAACAAAACACAGGGTCCAATCTGTAACTTTTGCAAAACACAGGGTCCAAAATGGTATTTACCCATTATTTTTTGATTTAGTATCCTTAAATAGAGTTTCTAATGTATTATATTTTGTGTATACTATAGTTGCACTATTACTATATATTTATTTTGTGTATATTTTGTCTGTAGTTACATAATCTTGGTTTGTAGCTATAGATTATCTATTTTAGTATCAACTTTACTATTTTATATTTAATTAATTAATAAATTAGTAATTATAAAATATAGAATTTCAAATTTAATATAAAATTTTACATGTTTTAAGTTAATAATTATTATATAAAAAAATGTTAACTATTAAAATTGTTCACATGAGATGTTATAAAATAGAAAATCTTTAAAACATTTTAAAACTAAACTAGATATATGATATCATATTTTTTAAACTCTTTCATTTTAAAGTTTTTTTGAAATTTATTATTCGTATTTTACATTATAAAATATTATTTATTTCTCTAAATATATTTTATTAATAATCTTAGAATTTAACATTTTTTATATGCCAAAATTGTAAGTATTAATAATATATATCTGAAATGAATAATATATATATTTTAATTAAAAAATGAGGATTTTGGTATTTATTTTAAAGAACTTGATCTATGATGTATAATATAATGTATATGTGTGATGTAAAATAAAATAAAAAATTAATGAAATATTTTAATTGGTAGAGTAGCTCATATATTGGATGAATTTTTTTTAACACATTGCTATATTTAGCTCTTACCTATACTTGTATCATTATAGTTACTTTACTCTATCTATTATTGAGTGCTCTAATTGTCATGTCACTATGAAGTAAAATAAATTTTGCTTTATATTTTGAGTGAATATATCAAGTTAGTAATTATGAAAGGGTGATTTTACATTGCAATAAGTGTGTATATCAATCGGTTTGATTATATTGTAGTATATTTTTATTAACCTAATATAAATATTAGTTTATAAATATCTAGTTGTAGCCCGCTTTAAAAAATAAAAAATTTATTATTATTATTATTATTATTATTTTGTGGTGTTCAAATAATTATATTTGAAAAAAAAAAGGATTTTTTTTATTTTTACATATCAAAATAATTTTTTGTGCATTTTTACAGAATTCTACATAGAAACTCATATTGCAACAAGCGGATCAACCTAAATTGCAACCAAAAATCGTATAGCAACCCACATAGAAACTACTAGAGAAATTACTTAAGAAACTCAAACTGTAAATTTGAAAAAAAAATTAAAAAAAAAATTAGTATATGAAGAAATTCACAAAAAAACATATATAGTCTAAATTAATGTTAAAAACTTAAACATAACACAAATATAAATTGTATAAACATTAAAGTATTAAACAATATTCTTTCAAAACTAATATATATATATATATAATATATATATTGATGTAAAATTCTAAATATCAACTTCAATATTCAAATACAATCAAAACTATCAATTTAAATACTACAAAGTATAAATTTTTAATATAAAATAATTTAATAATGTAATATATAATAGACAATTTTAGTAAAAATATATTGATCGGTTTATTTGGGTTATTTGGACAGGTTAGAATAATATTCTACCTACTCAATATATTCATTGGGCGGTTTGAATTTTTTGTTAGGTTATTCGAGTTTTTTTCTTTGTCAGTTTATTCGGTTTGGTTTGGGCGATTTATTTAGATTGGACAGTTTGTAAATTTTTTTGAACACCCTTAATGCACTCCCCTAAAAAAAATGTATTGATGTACCCCTATTTGTTTCGACATTCAAAAAAAAATAGTCTAATTTTTTTTTTATAATCGTGTACAATACAATTTTTCAAGACATCTTAAAATTTATTGAGAGATTCAAAATAATTCACAATATAGAAAGTAGTGTTCAAAAAGTCTATTTCATACATGTATAAAATAAAAAAGTCACACGTGCAATAAAATATTTGAAGCGAATTTTCGATTTGTTAAGGTGGCGTTTGATAACACTTTTTTAATCAATTTTAACTTTTTAAAATTGAAAAAGTGAAAATATTTTTCAAAAACATGTTCTATAAAACAGTTTTCACTTTTTCAATTGTTTAATTAGAAATCAAAATTTTAAAAAACAAAAAAAATCACTTTCAATATTTTTTTAAACAGTTTTTTTTCTTAATCAATATTTTGGACTCTGACCAGACTCGAAACCAAATCCGCTCCCCACAGCCCTGGCGCTGAACCCGACTTCTGACCCAAACCCGAATCCGACCCCGGACTAGACCTAACTTAAATAAAATCAAAAAATAAAAATGAAAATGAATTTTACAGAACACACTTTTGTTTTCTGTTTTTAAAATTGAAAAACAAAAGTGGTTACAGAACATAGTTTTGTCTTTCAAAAATAAAATTTTTAAAAACAAAAGTTTTACTTTCATCTTCCGATTAAAAAATTAAAAAATAAAAGTGTTACCAAACGGCACCCAAATTTTTTAAAATTTTTTAAAATTTTACAAATAACTTAAACAACCACAACATACAAAATTCTCCCATATTGAGGACCAGCTCCTAAGTAAAAGGTAGTTGAACTTATTTTCCATAAAAGAAAAAAAAAGTGAAAGGTAGTCCATACCTTAACAAACAAAAACTTCAGCACAGAGAATCCAAGCCTCCAACAATTCTGGCACTGCAATTCATTGGTGACTTCGAGAAACGATTTTGATTTCACCGATAGACAAATACAGAGCTGACAAATAATCAATACTGTGTTGATTTATCACATACATATACCACCTGTCTCCGTCTTCAATGCACTCTCTTCACCTATCAACAACTACCACACAAAATCTGCTACTTCGAATATCATATAATTAATCCCTTCAAAACTTCTTGGAACCTAAAAAAATTAAGTTAGAATCATGGGGTTTACTTGGCCATCTCATACCTTCATCTTCGTTTTGGTTTTCATAGTTTCTCCAATATCACATTCGTTGCCCTTTATAGTACTTCATGGTAATTTTCCTCTCTTCTATTTGGCTTTGTTTTTATCTGCCCTTTTCAGTGAAAAAAAATCTCATTTTTTTAATGGTTCATACGTTTTTGTATATGGGATTTTAGTTTCTGCTTTTGGGTATTTGAATTTTGTGTTAAAATATGTTTTAGTGTTTTGTAACTGTTGCTCTCCCCTATATTATTGGAGCACATTTAATCTCCTTAATTTAATTATATTTCCAAATCGGTTGTTATGCATTTATGATCTTTATCTATGCAACTATGGCAGCCAAATATGAAGTGGGTTCAGTGTGATTTTTTTTTCTGGTTCATTTTTTCTAGCTCTAAAATTCTTTGCTAAATTAAGACTTTATAAGGATTGTGTTGTGTGCTTTACATAACTTGTTACTCTTTCTTTGGAAAATAGATAAATCTAGAATGTATATGAGATGAAATGGCTTGAAAAGTTTCTATTTTTGTCTTACTCAAACTCTATTGATTCTGATACCATATTCTCCATTTTTCTAAATTTCAATCAAAGAAGTAAACTGATGCCATTTTACCTACGTTTTATGTGTTCTCTAAGAAATGTTTCTATGACAGACTGCCAGTTGACACTTGATATATCAAAGTACCTTTTCTTATATTTCTCCTTTGCAGGCATTGGAGATCAGTGCTCGAATCGGGGTGTTAAACAATTCACCGACCAACTTGTTCAATTTTCCGGTGTTAAAGGATTCTGCATGTACGCTAATAAATTACAACATGACAATTCTGTATTCTGACCGTTATTATCATTTTACCTTTGAGAACTTTGCATTTTATACCCTTTGTTCTTAAAAAACACTGGTATGTCAGTTACAGTTACTCTTTATTTGGCTCCATGCTATGTTCATGATGTCATATAATAACTCATTATACTAAACAAAATATACGTTTAATTGATTTGTGAATAAATCAAGTAAGAAACTTAAAGGTGCATGAAAATGCGTGTTTATTATGTCCAGTTCTGGTTATTTTAACTATGTCAGTATACATTTCATGACACTACTTTATACATTTTCCTTCTCACAGAGAAGTTGGAAGTGGAACATGGGATTCTTGGTTTCTGCCTCTTGAAGAACAGGTTAGAGCAAAAGCTAGGACTATCTTGTAGTAAACCTTACAAACTTTATCTTTTCCACATGTAATTGGAGGGTTTTTTTAATGTGTTTTGCAGACCGAAGTCGTGTGCAAGAAGGTTGAAGCTTCTTGAATTGCTTTCATCAAATTGTTAGATTGACTTTTAAATTCTCTTAAATCTAACATGTTGGCAAATATAAGCACAGGTTAAGGAAATGCAAGAACTGAGAAAGGGTTATAACATAGTTGGTCTCTCACAGGTGAGCTATAAGGCTAGAATCCCTTAGTTTCACACAAATATATAGCAGAGCATACTTCAGTTGTTATGTCTTGCAATAAGATGCATGATCATATTTTGACACATTCTGCTTTCAGTAATTCTTTCTTCTTCTTTGCCCTGCTATGTACTATTATTTGTTATCATATTTCTAATTTTGTTTTATAGTATTGTTTCTTGAATCTAATATCCAGTTTCTCATTGTACATTTATTACAACTCCTATACTATTTTCAAGAGAACCTTTAAAAAATTGAGCACTAGTTAAGCTTGTAAACTAAAATTAGTTCTTAATTATTCATTCAAATATGTTTTGCTCAATAGGGTAATCTGATTGGTCGAGGTGTTTTGGAATTTTGCGATGGAGGACCGCCGGTAAGATCCATTAAATTTAATATTTTCCTACATAAGTAATACTATTATTGGTTATCATTAATAACTTTACTGCAAATCATTGTATACCTATCTCAGTACATTTAACACTTAAATTGTTTTTTAATAGTTGGTCTTTCCTAAGTTCTTCTATTTCAACTTGTAACAGGTAAAGAATTTCATCTCTTTAGCAGGGCCCCATGCGGGTACAGCTTCTGTTCCTCTTTGTGGTGTAAGTGTCATTTTGCTTTCCTACATTTGCTCCTTACATGCTCACATTTTTTGCCTCTCTTCCTAAGTTTATTAGTGTTGTTAAGGGTTCATGGTGATACAACTTTTAGCAATAAAATACGTTTAAGTTTAGAGCATGATCTTTAAAATGAGTTGGAGGTAATGCAATTTATATTTCTCTTAAGACCACACTATCTATTTTTATCTATAATAATCCAATTAAGCTCATTTGTATTATGATGTAACACATATTTACATTATCATTCTACTCTTATCTATAAGTGATCTCAGTTTAGCTTCTTGAACGGTGAGTAAACCTTGTCAGAGTTGCATGTTTAAAAATAAAACTAAACCAGTTGACATACCTGAATTACTGTGTGTGCTTTTTCAGTCTGGTGTTTTATGCATTATTGCAGACTCGCTCATCAAGTCAGAGATCTACAGCGACTACGTTCAAGTATGTTTCTGACTATCAAATACCTTTATTGTTTCAGTTGGGTTCACTCTCAATTGTTCTGATGTTTATAACAAACTGATATTTTAAGGTTTGGTTGTTCAATTCAAATGCAGGATCATTTGGCTCCCAGTGGCTATCTTAAATTACCAAACGTGAGTTGTTTTCCTTTCATAACACTGAACTGAAAAGAAAACAAAAAAGGCTTTATTAATTCCCAACAAAACATTTTTTTTAACATCTATCAATCTAAATAAACATATTAACCTTCAGGCTATTCCAGACTATTTAGAGCATTGTAAGTATCTTCCAAAGCTTAACAATGAACTTCCTGGACATAGAAATTCCACCTACAAGAAACGTTTCAGTAGCTTGCAAAACTTGGTGCTTATCATGGTAAGTTATCCATATTTACTAATCATAAAATGCCAAATGGAATCTTCTTACTTTTGAGTTTAAGGTTCAATTAATGCTACAGTTTCCTCTTTATTTTTATTTATTTAATTTTTGTTGGGAGATCAACAGTTTGAGAATGACAAGGTTTTGATACCGAGAGAGACTTCCTGGTTTGGATATTACCCAGAAGGTGCCTTCAAACCAGTTTTACCTCCACAACAGGTATTAACCCATTGTTACCATATTCTTTGGCCAGTTTCTAATACGATGAACAAACATAAACGTTACACTTGTTTCTGGGCAGACAAAGCTTTATACGGAAGACTGGATTGGTTTGAAGACTTTGGATGAAGCTGGGAGGGTAAAGTATGTAAACGTTTCAGGAGGTCATCTTGGAATCTCCAACAACGATATGAAAATACATATTGTGCCTTACCTTATAGATAGTACAAACTATGAGGAGAGAAAGCAAGTAGAACCAGAAGAATTGGTGGATAGTCTTTCATCCCTAGATGGATCATCTTCTTACAATTGGCCCCCATCGATACAGAGCTTCATCAGTGAACTTCTAGGGTTCACAGAGGATTCAGCCGAAGCCCCTAATGGTTTTTAGTTGTATTTAGAAACTATAACCACGTAAACTAGGAAATCCATTATTATTTATATTTGTGAGATTGTAAAGAAACAAAAACAAAATACATTCATTGAACACCATGTCAAGAGTTCAAGACTTTATTTATGTACCGAAAACGTTTAACTAGAACCCTTCCCATGGTCGAACCATAATGCTCAAATATATACCAGAGACTCAATGTAACAACTCATTTACAGGGATGGAAACAACATCTTTTGGTTGTCCCTTAATGAAACATCATTACATGCAATTTTCTGTGCGACGAAAAAACATGCAAAAGACAGAAAACTTGACAGTATGTATGCAAACTACAGGGAGCTTTTCTCAGTATACATGGATGTCCACACTGATACCTCCAAGATGGTCAGTCCTTATTGAGCAGCTTCTCTCTGTGTGAAGCTTCTCGCTTGTGTTATTCTGATAGGCATGGCAACGAAGCCATAGGCATGAGATTCTCGCCAGAGCTGCTTGCCCAGCAACTCGAACACGGCAAACCACATTGAAATCTGCCCATATCTCATTTCCCACAGAAGTTGATTTGAGATCAATGCTTGAGTCATAGCCATCAAGATCTGATTTTGTTATCACTACCACAGAACCATCATCAAATGCAACCAAGTCCTGAGAGGTTGCAGACTTGGGAGCTTTCTTTATAAGATTGGTCATGGGGCTGTAGTTGTAGATAACAGCACTTTTCATCCTCAAATAATAGTATTCCTGAACAGCCTGGATTACAACAAACAAACATCATATTATATTCTAATAATGAATACTTAGACATACAGTGACACGGCTACAATCTAAAGCTAAGGACAATACATATAATGTGTAATTTTTTTGTGGTTGAACAGAGCCTCACATAGAATAAATTGAAATATAAAGGACTAAGAAATAAATAACGTACTGACAGTTTGTATACCTTTCTTTGAGAAGGGGCTAAAAGCACCCTAGGCCGAATCGACTTGATATAAGCATAGGCAGAGTCAGGTGTCATCTGCCTGTGTTGAATCTGGATAAACAATAAGCTCAGAAAAACTGGAGAATATGTTGGTCCGATTAATCATAAGCAGAGTGTGGCACAGCACTTACCAGATAACAAATAACGACAGTCGTGCTGCGTCCCCGACCAGCCTTACAGTGAACATATGTAGTGCGCCCATGTAATGCATTTTCTATTCAAGTAAATGAAATCAGATCAACAGTAAATAATGTTTACTAGAAAAGTTTGATCTATAATAAAGCAACAGAACTTGGCTTCTAGACATATCAAGACATAAAAAACCAATGGCCCGGCACTAATGTACTACACATAAGACTAAAAAGCAATTACATAAAGTCATAGTAGACAGAATGAATAAAATATTCAACAAAACATGACCGGATATCTCTGTATATGAAAAAAGATATAAGTAGGCTACACTAATAAACTTGGAATGCAAACAATTGTTCATTTCCCTGAAACTGATCCTTTTCTTCAGTTATTTTAAGTCAAATCCAACTCAAATCGTTAATTAACAGACAAGTACTCATACATATTGTCACAAACCAAATGAATGTTAGTTCTTACTAGCGCTACCATTTTAGACTTCTTGCTGACAATTTTTTTTTTTTTTTTTGGTAATTGGTGGAGGGGATTCAATCTTAGGAATGTAGTACCAACAGCCTACGACCACTAACAAAATATATTAAAACCAGATGGCATGAATGTTAGTTCTTACTACCATTTTAGACTTCTTGTCATTGGGGGAGGGGATATAACAAAACAAAAACTGATGAAGCATGGACTTTTTATCCAAAGTAGCGCAATGTGGTTGCATGCTGAGAAGCCAAAATAAATAACTACTGACCGTGAATAAAGTTTACAGCATGGTATATATCACTTAGTGATGGTGCGAAACAGTAGTCTCTTGTTGGAATAACCAAATGGTCAATGCCGTGAAGCTACATAGCAGATCAGAAATAGAGTTTAGCAACACATAACCCGAACAAAAAACCAAGAAAATCATGACTTAAATGTCACATTAAACTCCAATGTGGCTAGAAAAATACTCACATGATATAGGGAAGTGGGAACCAAGGTCTCATATGGTTCATTAAGCGTAACAACTCCATGAACTCCAAGCTTCTTCAGGCAGGGAACATGAGTAGGAAATGGAACGGCACCTAACAATATAAACTGAAAATAAAAACCAAATAAGCACAAGTGATTAACCACAAAAATCTCGTGAAGCTGCAATTTTTCATTTTTATTTTTTTGAAAAACAATATCGTATCAGTTCTTCAGACCTAATTTATAATGACTTATTCCACTAACACATAGATAAGAGATAATAAAAATAAAAGCATGAGTTCCTTAGCATAGATCAACTAACAGAACCAGGAAAAAGAAATAATAACAAAGTACTCTGAACAATGGACTGGACATGCAAAACCATGATTCGTTACTTTCAATGCCTAACAAAATAACAAAGGGTACGATTATCAATCACGCTCAAAATCAAAATAATAAACTGCATGCATAGATCAACGGTAACTTTCCATTAGTGATGATCTTCAATTATAAGCAAATGAAACGCATATGAGAAAAATCTAAAAAAGATACCATGTTAGAATAAATGCAAAAACTAGTAAAAGAAATCTAAGAAAAATTATACCTCATCAACCCTGTCCCACCAGCGAAATTCGGCCTGGAACTTATTCCTAACAACATTGTAAAGCAGAGTTGGGTAAAATAGAGCACGAGCCCCTGCCCCGACCAAAACCCTTTTGGTATCAGCAATATCAATCCTCCGGCTTCCATAATCACCAGAAAAATTCTCCTCCTCCCTATTTTCTACTTCCCCTCCTCCCTTCAATTCTTCAATATACATATTCTCAACTTCGAACCAAATTAAAAATTAGGGAAAAAAATTATGATTTCCCCAATATTTACATACAAACGACAAAAATCAGCTGCAACAACCCTAATACTATCTGTACCTCAATTATTGACAAATCACACGATCAATAGAGAAAACCTAAAATTTGCAGAAAGTGATACCTAGAACAAATAATCGGGAACAAATTGGACCACAGAATAGAGAAACTGAAATTTCTTCGAGCAATTTCCAGCATATTAGCCGGAAGGGGTTTGATCGGACGTAGTAGATCAGGAGGCGTAGGCGGGTAAAGATCGATGAAAATTGGAGATGAATTGATTGGAATCTAAGATTAGTGGGGAATCTAAGGAAACCCTAACAGTAGAATTGCTTAAAGGGGAGGATTAGGGTGAGGTTCCACTCCACGTTTGGCTCAACAAACTCCCGAAACCCAAATCACAGAAAAGATGACTGACAAGAAACCTGAGAAAGAAATGTAGAGAGAAAGAGAGAGAGAGAGAAATGAAATGAGCGTTTGGTGAAGTTTTGTTTGGATGGATTATGATTGTGAAAGATAAAGTCACTAGACGGTCACATAGACAGATAAGATTTGGAGCGGGAAAGTCTCTCGACACGTGGAAGCGCCAGCGAAGACTTTATTTTCGGTATTTTTTTTAAGAAATTACAAATCTTATTGATTTTTATGCAAAAGAAAAAAAAAATATAAGAGATTTTTACATTAGATACTAAATTTGGCCTTTTTTTTACATTTTTATTCCAGTTAGCTTTTTTAAACTTTTTTTATATTTTATGTTTTTCATTTTTATATTTAAAAAAGTTCTTTAATTACAAAATTACCTTTTTGATGATGTCATTCTTCTTCCTCTTCCATTTTCTTTCTCTGTTACATGTTATTTCTCTCTTTCTCTCACTCTTTTTTTTTTTTTTCATTTTTTGTTCATTATTATTTCTATGTTCATCATCCACGATTAGATTTTTAAAATCGTCAAACTTCTGTCCTAACCCACTCATTTCCAACTTTATTTTTCAGTCACGAATCCCTTTCTTCCATAACCTCCCTCTTCTTTTTTTTTTCTTCATTTCTCAATTATTTTTATTTTGTTGTGTATAAATGGAACTATTAGGTCAGGTTTGATGTCCTCTGCTCCTAAAAAAATCTCTAAGAAACTTAAGAAAACTCCTTTAAAGTCCACTAATCTGAAGGTTGAAGGTGAACCTAAAATGGGTATGAAATGTATTGCAAATAAAAGAATGTCTAATATCTCTGATGTTCCAGAGGCTTCTGGTTATATTAAAATACCACTTCCATCTAAGGTTGAAGCTTGTAAAGCAAAGACAATGAAGTCTTCGAAATCTGTTAAGGGTATAAGGCTTCGATGGTTTTTTTTTAATTTTTTTTTAGTTTTTTTCTTGTTGTTTCTTTTTTACGTTTTTAGTAGTGTGTTTTAATTTTTTTTTCTTCCTAATGTTTTAGGTTGTATCTGATTCTGATTTCGAGGATGAAGTTCTTGATTTGGATTTGAAAAAAGATACTAGTTACCAATAGGTTTTTTTAACTGTTAACAACTATTTAGCAACGATATAAAAATATAAAAACAATTGTATACATAATTTAAGGAATCTACAAATTTTAACCATTGAAATTCAATGTTTAAATAACGTGAAAGTAACATATTTAAAAAAGTAATGAAATTAAACAGCGTGTTTACAACTTTAAAACAATTGTAAAATGCTATTAGTAAATATAAGTATTTTTTCTTTATATTTACCATCTCTTTCTATTAATGTCCCCACTTGATGTAAAATCAACATAATGCGTGTTCTTTTATTATTTTTCATGTCTGAATGTAAGAGATAAGATAAATTGTTTTAACATGTAAAAATCTATTCTTTTAATTGTTGAACAATCATTGTAGTGTATATATAAATAATTTATAACAAACTTTACAGCAACATGAAAACAACTTGATTTTATTTTCAAGTTGAAATAGGATGTTGTAAAAATACCATAAAAGAAGCTTCACAATAACATAAAAACAACTAAATTATTATTTTGTAGATATTGTGTAGTTTTCAACTAAAACAATATCAAACGATAAATAAATAATTATAGATTTTTCAATATTCAACACCTTTGGGGGTTTGCTTTTGGTTGCTTTCTTGTTGTTATATGGTTGATTCTACAGTCAAAGTGTCAGTATCAACCAAAATAACATATTTTGAAACTGATCCCCTCCTTGGAGCAGATAAAAGTTGTTTACTTGTTGTTGTTGTGTTGTTGTGAGGTTGCTTCACATCTGATTGTACTGAGTGATTGTCACTTTCTGTCATTATCACATTGTTGCTCACTATTATTTGGGTAGCTGCCAAAAAAGATTGTGTTTCTGTGTTGCTGAATGTGTTCACACATAATAGATATCGTTTGAAATCAATTTTCTTAGTTAATAGCTTTATGTAAAACAATAGACTTTTGTCATCCTTGATTTGGAGTGGTTGGCAGCCTTCATTTAGTTGATATTTCAGTTGTTTTTGAATTATTTCACGATTGCATTGTAGTTTCTTCATCATTATTCGCACTAGATTAGTAAAGGTGCAATCTTTTGATATTATTTATCCAATTGATTCGTAAGCAACATAGTACTTGTTGTTATCCCAATGACCATTGCTCTGTACCAAATTTTGCAATGGTTTCATACTTAAAACTAGTGTATCAATTTTTCAATATTATTAAGCAATTATTTTAATACATGAGAACAATGTATAAACAACTATTCATGACAGTTTTCAGGAAATGACCTTACATCCATCACTATTTTTTTAAATATGAATTATTTGCACCAATTTATTCAGATCAACCAATTTTCAGTATGAATTTACTTTGATCTACTTCAAAAACATTAAATAACAACCTAGTTATGAAGGAAAACAGTTGTATTTTTTTTTTTTTTTTATAATATAGTATAAACAACTCTTAACAAACTTTACTACAACTTCAAAATAACTTGGTTTAACATAGTATTTTCAAGTTAAGGATAAGATGTTTCAAAACAATGCAAATAAAACTTAATAACAACATGAAAATAACTTTTTTATTCTTTTTTTATATTTTGAAATTTATATTTATACCTTCAACTTTTTAATTTTTATTTTTAATGTTCAAAATTATGGAAAGATTAATCTTACTGAATAAATATAATTCAATTATTTTTACATGGGATGGGTAAAGATGTTATGATACAATATTTTTTTTTTCTTTTTCTCTTGTGGTCAACACAATTATTTTTTTATTTCATTATTTATTATTCTTAATAATAAAGTAACATCAGTTTCTCATTATTTTTGTGTTATTATTGTATTTTTTGTACATCTTTTATTTTACGATCATGGACAACCAAAAAAAAAAACATAACAACAACGTTAAAACAACATAGTTTTATTTTAAAATTTTAAAACGCACTCACTGTTCTCATTATACTGCCCAGAAACTTCAATTCACTGTTTTCATTCCAGATTTTTAAAAAATACCAGAAAATACTAAAATATATGAACTAAAACCACCAATATATGCGAATCAACTAAACAACAATTGATTAAAAAAATAATTAAAGCAAACATACTAATCAACATCAGATTTGTTTTTACTAAGGAAAACCCAAAAAATTTGGCAATTAATTAAGCGTTTATGGAGATTTGCCTCAATAGTGACCTTCTTGTCGACTTTTCATGGAGATCTCTATTGTTGGTCGTGTTGCCATGGCTGATCGGAAAAAGCTTCTTGCCGGAGTTCATGGTGATCGGTAAAAGCTTTCTTGTCGGCATTCATGGTGATCGGCAAAAATTTCTACATTGTTGGTGGTGTTGTTTGGAGAAGCTACATCGATTATGGAGTAGATCTTGGATTGTTTGGGTGAGCTCATGATGATTTTAGATCTGAAATATTTGAAAAAGTTATTTTAGGAAGGTCATTCTAGAGATCGTATTTTTGAAAAAAAACTTTGAGTTTTCCTTTTTTGTTTATTTTTTTATGTGAGAGTAAAAAAGTAAAATTTTACCAAAATAAAGCTATATGAGAAAAAATCCCAATATATAAAGATTATTTTATGAAAAAATTAAAAAAAAAAAAAAAATCGAAAAATATGGAAAAATCGTGTAAGTGTAAATATGTATCCTTAAAAATGCTAAATTAACTGTTATTGGTAAATACGTGTCCGAGTTGGATTAAGTTTTCTCTGTAGCAGGTAGACTCCTCTCTTATTTTTCGTTCTCTGTTTTTCTTTTTTACTCTGTTTTTCTATAATCGCCTGCAACTGCTGGTTTCTCTGGCCAACTGCCACGCTTCTCAGGCCAACTTCGACAATCTCCACTCTCAAATGGCTTAACCTATCAATGATTGGTCTATATATACTCAATTTTATAGCCTCTTTGCGCTATACCTACGATTTCTCTTCTCTTTTTCTGATTCTATACACTTTATGGATTCTATCATTAAAGATATGAATACCACTTTAGCTCTGTCTGAAAAAGAACGGTCTGCTCATACTTTCACTGAGGCTAATCTCCATGATCCTCACCAAACACCAAAATTCTTCCTTGTAGTCCGTTGCCTATCTACTTCTTTCAATCCTAAGACTTTCATTAAGCGAATGGGAGATTTCTGGTCTAATAAATACAGGTTTGCAGTTGTTGTTTCACAGATGCATTCTGATCTCTTTTTACTTACTCTTGGATGTGCAGGGGATGTTCATAGAGTTCTTTTTGGGGAGCCATGGCATTTTAACAACAATTTGGTTTTACTCCACTGTCCAACAGTGTTGCACAATGTTACCAAATCTGATTTAAACAGAGTTCAATTTTGGGTTTAGACTCATCGCCTTCCGTTCCTTAGTAAGTCATGAGCTCTTGCTAAGAAAGTTGGTGAATGGGTTGGCGAGTATATTGATGTTCATGAAGACTCTCTTCATGAAAGTCGGGGCCCTTTTATCGGGATTCATGTTTGGATTGATGTTAACCAACCATTGATGAGGGGGAAAATGGTCAATCTTCTGAAGGTTCGTGATGAACATTGGCTTGAGTTTTGGTATGAAAACCTTCATATTTTCTGCTATCGGTGTGGTCTCATTAGACACCCTTTTGAGAGATTCTTGAACTTATTGACAATGGTGTTGATCCTGATCTCCCTTATGGACCCGAAATGATGGGTGATAAACTCCCAAATTCAGGTTATGATAGATACCGATTTGATTTTCCAAGGCTAATGCTTACCCATTCCTTACTAGGCTCTCTAAGAAAACTATTGGACAAGCTATTCCACCCCTGATTTCCAACAAACACTTAGCCATTGGAACCATTCCCCACTCGCCTCCTCTAACCAATACTGAATCTTCCTCTACAAACTCTACCAATAGGGATGGCAATTATACCCGCGGGTTCGGGTATCCGCGGGTACGGGGGTTGACTTTCGGGGGCGGGGCGGGTTTAAAGATTCATACCCGAGTTAGAAACGGGGCGGGGCGGGGCGGGGGAATAGATACCCGCCCCGAACCTGCCCCGATATGATATATGTATATATTTAAGTTTTAAAATCATAACTACTACAATTAAAATAACTTCATGCTTTAGGCTTTTTATTCATTATACTTTCTTTTTATTATACACATTATTCTACTTAAATTTATTGTTTTACTAAGTTTTTATGATTTTTTTTTTATTCTCTTTGAAACATCATTTTTTTTTCAAAAATATATATGTAATGGGTACCCGATGGGAATCCTTCCCCCGTCGGGTAATTCCCGCCCCGCCCCCGCTTTAATTTAAATGGGTATTGGGGCGGGTATGGGGGTGGGGGAGCAATCCCCGCAGCCGCCCCGCCCCGTTTACATCCCTATTTACCAATGCTCACTCTTTGGAGACTATACCTGTATTCCCTTCCCCGCTCCCATCCTATTACCAATCCAAAATCCCATCACTACCCAATACCATACACGAATAATAATGTTGTCCTAAAGGCAATGACTGAATTATTCAAACTTAGGAAAGTTTGATACAAACTTTAGTGTTATTTCTAGATATTGAATAATTGCTAGTGTGACTCCATGATAACATAGATGCAATTTCCAAACATTAAATAATCCTATAACCTAAGAAGAGTAAAACATATAGATGAGGAATTCATAAAATCATGGATTGTGTGACTAAGGAAAATATGATGGTGGAGTAGGTTGTAACTGAGTACAACCTATGAGATCCTATTACATTCTTTATGCGTAATACTACATTTGATCAAGACATCAAGTATATGAGACTAAATTGAAATGCACTTTAGTTTTATATTAGTGCAAGTGGGAGTTTGTTGGGATTTATGTCCTAAATAAAACCCAAATTCAATGTAATCATATTTACTTTTAGTAAAGATTAGAAATCATACCATGACTTAGTCATATGCTTTGTTCACATGTTTATTACATGATTATAGGTTTAATATATAAGTTCTATTAAATCTCGAACATGTAGTTACTCACAATTATAATAATGTCATCACAGTAGAAAGTAATTGTGATCGTATGCTTCAAATTATTTAGTCCCACGATTTATCACTGCACTGAATTTATACTTGTATGATAATCAACAGTAAGGTTTACTTACACTTCGGTGAGTGGAATATATTTTCCAAGGCATTAGCAAAGTAAACAATGATCAAACATATCGGCTATACATTAGATTGGACCGATATTGACAGTGAAAAAGATATCAAACTTACCGTTATATCTTTTCTGGGTCAATATCACTTAGTTGATCATAGATCATTTGATCTTAATCCTAAGATGGTTAAGCTCTAGCTTAAATTACACATGTTCTTTGACTTGTTCGCTATCAACTTACTTGTGGGACTAGCCTATACTTACATCTTGGGAACTCAGTAGTATAATTGAGTGTGAGTGTTAATCATAAATATGAACATCTATAGTTTCTATGTCTATTAGAAGTGAAATGATAGTATTCTTAGGGCATGGCTTAACATAATAAAAGATAGAGCGCTCATTTTAATAATTATATTACTTTTCTGAAATATCATTTACAAGTAGCTAAGTGTTTTAAGGATAAAATACATTGTAAGGTAGAACGATAATTTTGTCCCTACTCAATGTAGACCGTCTATAGAGGATCAATGATAATTGTAAATTTAAATAATAGATAAATTCATAGTGTATCTATACTTGGTGTGTAGAGCATTCTATGTAATCAAGAGTGCAATTCTGTATCAATAGTGGAGTCGGGATGAATTAATAAGATAGAGAATTTACTTGATAAAATCTAGAACTACTTATTGGGAGCTTGATTACATAGGCCTATGGTTCCCACACTAGCTAAGATCATATTGCTTTGTAGACTCAACTAATTGGTTTTAATTAATCAATTAGGATTCTAAATAACATCATGTCTTATTTATGAATTTTATTAAACTAGGGCAAATTTGAGAAGAAAAAAGAAATATAGGGTTTATTTGTTAATTAAGAAATTTTGGAAAGTCTAATTAATAAATAAGTTAAATGGTAATTTTATATGATAATTAGTCATAATTGATAAATTAACATTTAAAAGGTTAGAATTAAAAATTGGTATTTTTGAGAAAAGATAAATTTAAACTTAAAATGACATTATTGGAACCCATGGCCTCTATATGAGTTTCAGCCGTAAGGATTTTAATAATATATTTTTAATACATTTTAATTTTAAATCTAACTCAGTGACACTATAAATATATGATTATAGCTCTAAACCAAAGAGACACATATTCACATATTCAGAGATATACAATTATTAGAGAGAAAGTATGAGAGAGAGAAATTTTACTCTATTCTCTCTCTCTTTTTTTTTTTTTTTTTGATTCAAGCGTTTATATATTACAATCATGTTTTAACTGGTACTCGAACCCAGGACCTCCAAGACGCACACACCCACTTATGGCCACTTGAGCTAGCCTCAAGTGGTTGATTTTACTCTATTCTCTAGTTATACATACTTATGATTATGAATATGTATTCATATACTATGTATGAAGATTGTTGTTAGAAAAGTGAGATTGAGAGTTATAATCCATATTAGTATATGGAATTCGTTATTCCTTAGTCTGCTTTTTTTTTTTTTGTGTGCGCTAAGGGTGTTGAATAATTGTCCACTCATATCAATACAATATCAAGGATAGTGTGGAAGATTGCCTAGTCTTTCACATTTTCGAGGAGATACCAAGTTCAATTCTTGATCATACTTTGTGACAGATTGGATCAAGAGTTAGAGAATTGAATAGAATGAGACATTAAATTTCACTGCATTATTGTAAGGTTTTCTTAAACTCTTTACCTATGTATTTTAAATATTTTAGGAATCTATGTTAGGTTGTTAGATTAGGTTTAATCTAACATACTTGAATAGTAAATAAGATTCAAGTAAATAATCTTTTCAACGGCGTAAGCCTCACAAATTATATTAAAATAATATTTTAGAACACCCAAAGATAAATTATATGTTACATAAATTTTAAATTAAGAATATTTGAAAAAATAATTTCGTTTTTGTGTTTTCAAAACAATATTTAATTTAAATAATCTTATTCTAATTAAGAATTTTAAATTATATTCCAAATATAAAGAAAATACATGTATAAATAGGGGTTGATAGTGACATAGAGAGAGACTACAAATAAAAATTGTATTAGTTTTCTTGCTCTTGTTATAATGTAAAAGTTGTCACACCAAAAAGAAAAATATAGGTTTTGAGAGATATCAAGCAAGAAGAAGAAACCATAATCATGTCCACTGTTCACTCGATTAATACAGAAATATCTAAGCGCCATATAGAAGAGATTAGGTCTCAAAAGTTCTCGGTTGGTAAAAAAGAGTCAAACCCATTATCCCAAGATCTTCCTCATGCTATTACAAGTTTATCAGCTGAACTTTAAACCAAAGATGTTCACTTTTTCATGGAGTTTATCATGCTGAGCTTATCCAAAAAGACAATCAAAGGATAATATTCAACTTTTGGTACATTGGGTTTCTATTTTTCTACTAAACGCTTAAGATTTTCCCATTAATTCATTCCATATAACTTATTTTTTCATCATCTCATCACCATAACCGGGAAAGCTGTACAACATGTGGCGTTATGTGATTTTATCGGAAGTCAAGAACATACTTTTTAATATGAGGTATGCGTTTTTTAACTTACTTTTATAAGATTTTTTTTTTCATATTTAGATAACTCTTAAATACTTAGAGTAATTGTAGAATAATATTAATGTAATACATTTACTTAAGGTATTATAATTGCGTATTTATTTAACTATTTAATATAATTTTTCTTTATTGTTATTATATATAATTTATACTTAATTTAAGTATAATAATAAAATAATATATATGAAAAAGAAATAGATTTTTTTTAAAAAAAATTCTATTATTACACAAAATTCTAAAGTTGAAAAAGAAAAATCATAGGAATTAAGCCCTTATGGAGTCAATTATTATGAAATAATTGTAATCCTATCACTACGGTTATTTCATAATAATCGACTCCATCAGACTCCTACGAAGTCGGTTATTTCATACCCCTTTTACCGTCACTTAGAACAGCGTCGATTGCAAATTTTACTAAAATTGACGCCTTATATCTAAAAAATTGCCTCTAAAGCCTTTTTTTTTTGTAGTGTGACTATAAATGATTGTCTTACTAGATAATTATCTGGATATAATGTGTATTATGTATTATGTGGTGTAAATACTGTAAGAATATTTTTTATTTAAGGAAATCTATTTCTATATAAAGAAATAAATTTCTATTTAAGGAAATAAATAAATAATTGATTTTCTGATAAATGAATATTTTATATTCATTGAATCTGGACAAAATCAATTACGTAATATTCTATATATGGTCAGATTTCTATATTCATTACCTGATTTGATTTCCTGAATTAATTGTCAAAATATTCTGACAATTAATGTGGCGCAGATACTGATGGAGTATCTCACCTATAAATATAGGGTCTCGGTCCCCGAGCTCCTCACTCATTCTGTTCATAACAGCAAAATTCATCTAAAGAGAGTTGAGAGAGCGAGGAAGCCCGATTACCCATGGTAGTCAATTTCCTTTGCAGATCAAAGCTTATGTGGGTTTGAAGCTCAATAATCAATGGCTGGAGGTATTTCGATCCTTAAATTATAGTGCATATATGTTTGATTAATTCCGCACTTTATACTTAAACATATATATTTCAGTTTATACATATAAATGTCTAACAGTTGGTATCAGAGCGGTTTTTATCTCTGCCTTGATTTTAGTTTGAGTTTCATATATATATATATACTCGTATATACAGTGTTTATATATATATATATTTAATTCAGTGTTTATATATATTTAATTCAGTGTTGATATATATATTTATTTTCGTTTGTGTATATATTTATATATTCATATTCATTCAATCCCAATTATATATATACATATATATTTTCATACATATATACTTGTTTATTCATTCAGTTCATATATATATATATTCATATACATATATATATATATTTTCTTCATTTCATTACGTATATATGTTGTATATATATATATTATTTATATATCTAAATGCTATATACAAATATATACATATATACATTTCATGTTTATATATATACATACAGTATTTTTATTTTTCTGTATATATATATTTATATATATATTGTATATGTATTAATACATTCATATATTAATATAGATTGTTCTAAGCATGAAAATCCACTTTGAAAAAACAAAGAAATCTCAAAATTATTTTTCAGAAAATTTTGGTGATTTTTAAAGTCTTTGTTTTATGTATTTTCGATGCATAAAATCTATATGAATGTCTTAATTTTTTCATTTAGATTCATTTGGAATTGATTTCATGATTTTTGGAAGTTTAAAGAAATTTTATCATGTCGTTTATGGCAGTGTATTTTTCAAAAAAAAAAAAAAAGGGAAAAAATTTCGATTTTTTTTTTATATATTTTTTATTTATTTGGAAATATAAATTATTCTCCTATTGTTAATTTAGTCAATAAATTACATTCATTAATTTCCATTTTTAATTTAATACATATATTTAGAATTAATATGTTATTTAGTATAAACTGAAAATGGAAATTTGTTTTAATATGGTAATTAATTACATGTTTTATTTAGGCATGTAATAATTGTACAATTTGTATAATTGTGCATTTAATTATTTATTACCAAATTTATGTAATTTATTGTTTAAATTAATAAAATTTGAAAAATCTCGCCATTAAGTATAGTCTTTAATTTTGCATTTAATTCATTCCATATAATTAATTGTACTAATTTGTATAATTACCTTATTTATACAAATTAATTATTAGTATAAATATTTAAGATATTATATGGTCATAAATGCATAATTAATTATATATTATGGAATTAAGCATTTAATTTATTATCATACAATAATTGTATTAATTTGTATTTATTTGGCAAATTTATGTTTAATGCAATTAATTTAGATTTGTATGATTTAAATGCTATACATAAATTCCTTTTATAGTGCTAGATATATTTAGAAATATTCAAACATTAAGATAGGTTGAATATTTTATATAGCACATTAAGTTTCATAAAACTTCATAAAATATTCATAAAACTTCCTAAAATGAATAAAATATGAATAAAATGTAAGTAATTTTGTGGTTTGACATAAGAAAACATGAATTTGGGACAAATGCTCATATCTAGAACGGTTTTTAATGATCTTCGGACGACCACACTAGGAGCATTAATCTCAGTGATTGTCTACTATGTTAATAACGAAATTACTTTTAGGTAGAGCCCAATACCTAATGTCAAAGTGAAAATATAATTTTATATAATTAGGGAGTAGCCACAGCATCCTTATTTGTATAGAATTATATATTAATTAAAATTCACCTTAATGGACATAACTTGTAATTAATTATATAGGTATAATAATTTTACCCCACAGGGATTTTATTATATTTGTATAATTAATTAGGATAATATGTTAAATTAAATTCTCTTAATTTACCCCACAGGGAGTTATGGGGATTTAATTTAATAGTGTCATCATAAATTTAATTAAAGATAGATAATAAACCTTCATTTTCCAAAACTAATTGTTTAATTAAATCTATCATAAAGTTCATCTAATTTTATTAAATTTAAAATTTAGCCCACAGGCAATTTTGGATTTAGTAAAATTTTAATCTTCAGTTTATACTTTGGTGTCTAGTGAACCACATAATTTTAAATAATTAGGGAGTAGCCACAGCATCCTTAATTATATAAAATTATATATATTAAGTGGATTAAGATCACATAATGGACATGAATTATGTGAACATAATAATCTTACCCTACAGGGATTTTATTATATTCACATGATTAATATGTTAAATTAAATTCTCTTAATTTATTCCACAGGAAATTATGTAGATTTAATTTAATAATTTTATCATAAAGTATAAAATTTTGAAACATTTATAAATAATTAAGTGTTTCATACATTTCATTGAGATAGAAATATTAAACTTTAAGTTTTTCATAAATTGTGTAAATCTATCATAATCTACATCTAAATCTAATCTTATTAAATTAAAAATTTAGCCCACAGGCAATTTTTGTTTAATAAGATTTCATATGTAAGCATGTTTATTCATTGGTAAAAACATGATTCATTTAAACCTCAAAACTATATATGTAATTTTATTACATCACTATTCATAAATTTCTTCCATACCAATAGAAATTTTCAAAATTTATTCTGATAACTTCATCTAGCATATACGCTTTTACTGTATAATTAAGAAAAATAAATCACACTTTATTATCACCAATAAATTTTAATTTATTGTGTATGAATTCATTCTAATATAGTTAATGTGATTATTAACACATAGTGGATTATTTTAGATTGTTATTCCACATTCATAATTTCTTCCAAGGTTTACAAATAAACCTAAGAAAGTCAGTAACTGTGAGCAAATCTTATCCACAGACAAGATAAGTTCTCACATTTAGAAGTTTAAGGAACAAGCAATATAGTAGTGACTTTGTTTTAAAATTAGCAAAGATCTTTATGTTCCAAGCTTCTTTTGAAACTTGATTTAGACATATTTAAAGGTCTTTACTATAAAATGATGTCACTCATAAAGATATGCAAGTTCAATCTGACAATAAGAAATGTGTTATTAATAAGAATTCTTCTACATTATAGCACCAAAAATTATGGAACTTATATCCATGAATAGAATAAATGTTAGTAAATGGTGGGGATATTCATTACACTTGATTTTACTAACTTTATTTAGAACTTGTGTGAAATTCATTAAGAATATGTATTCCAACAAGTTAAAATCGGTGCATATTAGAATTCTATCATATTAGAAATCATACAAGTCAATTAATTTTGAAGACATGGACTCAAATTTTGCATCTCATTTTAACGATTACTCACATAAATTATTTTTCTACAAAAGTATAGATTTATATGTTTCAAAGACATTTAAATCTTAAGTAGAGAAATAGTGCATTTTGCATATTAAGATAGTGAGATCAATTATAAAATGGAGAATACTACATTAAAATTCACGAGTATGGATAAACTCCCAGTCCATTTGCAAAGTTTCTTTAAAAGCATGGGTTCATTGCCCGATACATATGCTTGGTACACCCAAATTATAGTGTGTAACAGATTTAAGAAACTAAGCATTTTTTGGACATGGGGTGGAGCCTACATAGCAAACTCCAATCTTTCCTAAATCTTTGTCTATTGATTCTCAACAATGGGGTGTACATATCGAATCGTGTTCTAACCAAAGTTGTTTCTCAAACATATTTTGAGTTGTGATAAGGTTGAAAACCGACTTGATGACATGTACACATTTTATAAATACCCATATATAGTTAGAGTACAATTGTCAAAGAAAAGATCTGGGCCCTAAACCATAAATGAGCATATTTCATTTGAAAAGCTATAAGGTTTAAGGGTTACATATTTTATTATCCATCTCACAACACTAGAACTGTGGAATTAAGAATTGACTTGATCAGTGGGAGTGATCAATCTAGGAACCTAGTTTCTAAGAAAGATCATTCATATTTTCTCAAACTTCCACCTCAAGTGCTAGATTAATTATGATTCACAACAACCCTTAAGGTTAATGGTTATTGAGAATTCATAACTAATCATTAATAATCTACAAGTCATTGATAAAATTCTAATAAGTTATGTTATTTAGTAATTGCTTATAATAACATGTATATTGAACCATTTGCTCTTTTAAGAGTTTGTTGGTCCATCCTTAAGATGACTTATTAGAACAATAAGATCAATGTTTTCTAGTGATTACATTTTGTACAATAAGAGTTCAACTACAATATTAATTTGAGACATAAATTAAATTATAGAATGATAAGGAATTGAAGTTGTAGTACAATATGCCATGAATGAAGAAATGAATATCTTAAAGAGTAATAAAGTTTATCTTTAGTAAAGTTGCCTAATGGGGTGGAGAACATTAATTAAGCATAGATTTTTTCCACCAATAATATTCATTAGGCAACATTGAGAAACATAAAGATATAAAAGAATATTCATTACTAAGAAGTTCATTTTGAACTAAGAATCAATAACAAATGAGATTTACATTCTCACTTGTTTTTATAAATGATTCTATTATAGACCTTGGCATTTGTTGCTTGTTTTAATTCATTAATCAATTCCAAATAGTGAACTAGAGGAGAAGGTATATAGGCGCCATAAAGATTTTTCTCTAATAGTGGTGAACATATGCAAGCTTAAAGTGTCTACTCGTAGATTAAAACAAACATCTCACAAATTGGTATTAAATCATCTTTTCCTTTAGGTTTGAAAAGAGAATTATGGAAATAATTATATACCAGAAGGTTAGTGGGAGTAATATTTGTTTTATACGTAGACAATATGTTACTTGCAAATGATGATAAAAGTTTTCTATATGAGTTGAAATAATTCATATCTCAAATTATTATTTTGAGATAAGGAATATAAATAATATATATATAATTTTAATTAATTAGAGAGTAGCCACAGCATCTCTGATTAAATAAAATTATGTATTATTCATCTGATATAACTTTTATCTTTAAGTGTGATAAATTCAACTCGAACCAAAGATTCGAAAAATGATCCGGAGTGAGAATAAATTAAGAACATTCATTTGCTTCTATTTTAGAAGCCTAATGTATGCCTAAAAGTACGAATAAGACTTTGCATTACATTTGTTTCAGGATCGTTAAGTAGTATCAGAATAACTAAAGTTAAGACCACTTTATTCTTCATACAAAGTGATGAGGTGTCTTTAAGATACTGAAATTATATTCATACATATTTTGTTAAGATGAATTGACCATCTGGAAATATAGTTAACCAATTAGATTCTAACGTACTTCACTGGTTGTATTGATTCACGTAAATCAATATTTTATTACGACCTTAAGATTACCAGTAAGTTATATTGTAGAGAATCTTGATTGCTATTTCCACTATAGAAGTCAGATTCATTTATTGTTTTGAGGATACATCTCGTATGATGTATTATAGAGTTTCATAGTAGGCCTAGAGTTCAGAATTACAGTTTCATTAGGCCATTAAGAAAATTTTGCGATAAATTCAGCTACAATATTTATGGCTAATAACTCTAAGAGTACTGGTCGAAGCTAGCATATCGACATTAAGTATTTAGCCATAAAAAGGCGTGATAAGTGGTCATTAATCACGCAAACTGAATTGGGTCATCGCATAGATCCTTGACTAAAGGCATGCCGCAACACAAATTCAAGGATCATAAAGTAAAGATGGGATTCAGTTAACCCATGTGCAGTTTTTTTATTTGTACAACCAAAAATTATTTAATGAAACTCTAATTTCGATATTTTCTCATATTTATGTGCACCTTAATTTCATCTGAGAAAATTATCGTAAGAGGACCTGAATAAACATAAGGGTTAGGGTTTATTCACTTAAGTACATTGCCACATAAAGTACATTGTTATATAATAAATATATCGTAATACACGGAAGATAATACTCGACTTATAATGAGGACATGTCGCTATGATTCGTATGTTTATTATATAATGAGGAACGTTTGGGTTTGAATGTTTTAGTCTAAATGCTGACCAAGTGGGAGAATGTAAGAATATTTTTTATTTAAGGAAATCTATTTCTATATAAAGAAATAAATTTCTATTTAAGGAAATAAATAAATAATTGATTTTCTGATAAATGAATATTTTATATTCATTGAATCTGGACAAAATCAATTACGTAATATTCTATATATGGTCAGATTTCTATATTCATTACCTGATTTGATTTCCTGAATTAATTGTCAAAATATTCTGACAATTAATGTGGCGCAGATACTGATGGAGTATCTCACCTATAAATATAGGGTCTCGGTCCCCGAGCTCCTCACTCATTCTGTTCATAACAGCAAAATCCATCTAAAGAGAGTTGAGAGAGCGAGGAAGCCCGATTACCCACATCAATCGGTTTCTTTTGCAGATCAAGCTTATGTGGGATTAATGCTCAAAGAATCAATGGCTGGAGGTATTTCGATCCTTAAATTATAGTGCATATATGTTTGATTAATTCCGCACTTTATACTTAAACATATATATTTCAGTTTATACATATAAATGTCTAACAAATACTTGTTTATGATTGGGTATGTGCATAATGGTTATGCTTATATATTGATACCTGTAATTTTAGTTATTGCATTTCTTCCTGAGTTATAATGACTTATAGATGCTTTGTGGTGCAAGTAAGTGTAACAATAAGTTGGATCAGCCATAAGTTATGGACTTCTTCAAAAAATATACATATCAGCCTAACCGATTAGTGGGACCGAATTGTCAGAAGATATATTTTAGGTCACTTTTGAAAACTAAAATTTACATTTTAAATGTAACACTGAGTAGGCAACTTTTGTAATTTTAAATAAAGATCCTCGAAGTTAAAGTTTGTACTTTATGGTTTAGTTTATTTATTTAATTAATTAAATCATGTTTTATTAAATATTAGTTTATTATTGAAAATTAATTTGTAAAAGTACACACTTGACGTCCTTATGAATTAGGGTGTATTCGGCCAACCCGATTCATACACGGGCGTCCAATAAACTCGCCTGTTATTCAACCCCAATCAAAACTATAAGTATTATGTTTTTAATTGGATTAAATATATGATATTAAAGGATTATTTTTAACCAATAAAAAATAAGGTAAATAGCGGCACAAGTACCCAAAGTTTTATGTTTGTAAGCAGCATAAACTCAATGTTTATTTTTAACGACATAAGTATCTAATATTTGTAAAACTATAATTTTTTTCTAATTTTATCAGTATATACTCTGTTATTGTCTTAAATAGGGCACATATAAAGCCTGAATTCTAGATTATTGGTCTAAATAGAAATATGTAGTATCAGTTACTTCTAGATATTCTTTTAATAAATTCAAAACAAAGTCTGTACTGATGAAACTGTAAAAAAATAAAAGTTTTATATGCCGCTAAAAATAAACATTGAATTTATTCCGTTTACAAACTTAAAACGTTACGTACTTATCCCACTATTTACTTTAAAAAAATATAAAAATGTTCATGCGTGGTCGGTGTGGGACTTATGCTTTCTAATAAAGCTAACATTTTCTGTTTTTCTTTTCATGTAAATATTTCAGCCACATATTTTATCCTCATACATGAACGACTCAGATGTATATATAATAAAGTGTTTTGATAAGCCAGTGTGACAAGGATTTAGTGCTAATTGTAAGTTGTAGATAGACTAGGCACACACATCACATGCATGTCATGAAATCTAACCTTTTTCTCCTATACTTGAGCTGAGTCAAGTCAAAAATAAAAAATAACATAAACTGAAAAACATGACTTTTGTCTGTACATATTTTATACCATATTCATATATGTCATGTAGAAATTATACATGTTTTATTTATCTATATACACTAGGCACCATCTTCACCAATAACAACTCAGTTTCCTGCCACTACTTTTGCCTAGAAAACAAGGAATAAACCAAGCTGGGCAATGTGCTTTAAAAATTTGGTAGTACAATAGTAACTAGTACTGCAAGTAAGATCCCCCTTCATAAAACATAATATTTTGTACTCATCTTAACAGAAGAAAATATTTTTCTTCTACTTTTTTTTTTCCTTATAATGGAGAAATTAAATGTTAAATCTAAAACTGTCTTTCAGCAATATTTGGGCGTGAGTATTGGGGACCAAGACAAATTTGGATATTTTCATAATATTTATAGATATAATGGTGTTTTTGTGAAAATTAGGAATTTTTTTATATGAAAACAATGACACTTTTAAAATAAAAAATAAATCATATTTGAGAACCTTAAAGTTTTGGTTGGATGGATTTCTATGAAAATATTTTTGAGTTTTTGAAACTTCGAAAACACTTTTATTGTTGATTTGGGTAACTAATAAATTTAACTTTTAATTCTAAAATATTAGAGGGAATATTAGTGTCCAACCAACATCAGAACAAAATGAAATGACTACCCCAATTAAGAAAAGAATGTTCATGGAAGGCTCTACATCTGTGTGCACTAGACCATCCAAAGTTCTTCGGCAACACCCCGGTGTGGTGCGCGATTTTTCTTGGGACAACATGAAGTCGTTTAAAGAGGGTAAAGCAGGTTGTAGACCTGTGATTGAAGATACTGGATCTCGTGTGTCTGATCGTCCGGGAACCTCTGTGGAGGAGGTTAATGCACCTCCTCCACACGAGTTATGAGGGTCGTTGCTTGGAACTGTACAGGGTTGGGACATACCTCTACAATTAGTGAATTGAAGTCCCTGATTCGGTTGACTGCTCCCGATTTCATACTTTTGTCCGAACTAAAAGTTGATGATTCGCCACTGGTACGTTTTTTGAACAAACTTCACTGTTACTTTCATATTTTTGGGCTGGCTATTGGTAATGCATGAAGTATTATTCTTGCATAGAAATTTGGGTTTGAGTTTGAAATGCTCTCTTGCTCTCGTAACCATATTTTGGGGTTGGTGTTTTTGGACCCCCCAACTCATCCTTGGCTTCTATCTTGTGTGTATGGCTCGCCGTATTCCCATGCAAAAAAGTATTTTGGTCTGAGCTTATGTTGGAGAGGGATAGGTTTGGAGGACTGTGGTTGATTATTGGTGACACAAATTTTGTGCTTAACGCTTTGGAAAGAGTAGGTTCGAAAAGGGAAGATCTTTTTATCCCTTTCATCTCTGGTTTGGTGAATTCTCGTGATCTCATTAACTTGCCAATCAAAAGGGACTAATTGACTTGGGATAATCACTGGTCGAGAAAGGACCATGTTAAATTTGCTCTGGATAAGGGGTTAATCAATGGGAGTTAGCTCCGACTTTTTCCAATAGCTACTTTGAGTTCGTCTCAAACTTGCAATTCAGATCATAGGCCCCTCTGCCTCCTCTTCAGAGGTGTCAGGGAAAAGTTTAAAAGAATTTTAAATTTGAAGAAGGGTAGACCCGTGATGATTGGAGTAAATTGGTGGTTTCCCATTGGGGCTCTATTGTGCATCCTTGGGCCCCGGCTCGGGTTTTCAAAAAGATTGGTGCCACTAGGGTTGCCTTATTACGTTGGCATAGGACTCAATATGGAAATATTGATGTTAGGATTAAAGAGCTTGAAAGTAAGTTGAATAACTTACAAATGCTCCCTACTGGCTCAAGAGACTGAAAAGCAGAAAGTGAGGCCTTAGACAGGAAAGAAATTTTTTGGAAACAACGTGCTCGAGTTTCTTGGCTAAAGGAAGGGGATAATTGCTACAAGTTTTTCTTTTTATCAGCTACTATTAGAGGAAGGCGCAACACAATTGAGAGTCTCCTGGATAAAAATGACATATGTATTTCCAGATGTAGCGACATTGGGAAAGCATTCGCCGAATTCTTGAGGGATATTTTTTCTAATTCAAGATCTAGGACGGACCTAAGCTGCTCTGATCTAATTCAGAATAGATTGTCCCCAGAGGAGCAGGAGGATCTGGTTAGAATCCCCAACTTTGACGAGATTCAGAAAACTTTGTTTGCCATGGGCAACCATAAGGCTACTGGACCGGATGGGATGTCAGTTATGTTCTTTAAGCATTACTGGGATTCTATGGAGAAGGATTTTTGCGAGGCCATCTCAAATTTTTTTTACCACTAGTAATATGCAAAAGGGGGTGAATGCTATGAATATAGTGCTTATTCCAAAGATTTGAAACCCGGAGCGGGTGCATCACTTTAGACCGATTTCTCTTTGCAATGTGTCTTATAAGGTGATATTGAAAGGGAAATTTAATTTTTCATGCTTACATATACTTATTTTTTTTCCCTAAACTCATAATATTTGATATTTGTGGAATATGTCACATTTTATAATATCCCTAAAATACCCCCCCTTTTACATCACCCCCTCTCTCTTCTTTTCTCTTTTTATTTCACTGCACTGTCGAGCCATCGGGCCCACTATCGGGCCCATCGGGCCATATCAAATTCTATTTTTTACACAGGCACCGGGCCCACCATTAGGCCCACCATCGGACCCATCGGGCCATATCAAATTCTATTTTTTCACACAGGCATCGGGCCAACTATTGGGCCCATCGGTTTAACCATCGGACCCATCGGACCTTTGTCTTCCTCAATTTTCCTGTGATACCATCGGACCGGTGTCGGGCCTGCATCGGGCTGCATCGGGCCCGACGAAATCAAACCCCAAACCCAGATTTTTTCCAAATCACATCTAACAAAAATAAAAAGAAAAGATCCGAACCTTCGACATCTCCGTTCAAAGATCAGTGGTAGAGGGTTGGAGTCGCATCTCACGGTGGTCAGTGGTCTGGGTAGGCGGTGATTTGGTGCTCGGTGGTGGTGATTTGGTGCTCAGTGAGGGTGAGATGATGAGAGAACAACGAGAGAGATAGAGGAAGAGGGAGAGAGTTGAGGTTTGAAAAATGAGAAGGGTATTTTTGGGTTTAATGTAAAGTGGTCATATTTTTTTAATTTTGAAATGCATAAGTTTAGGAAAATAATTTCCCCCATTAGTATGCATATATAATCAAATTTCTGTATTGAAAATCATTGCCAATAGGATTAAGCCTTTTTTGCCCCACCCAGGCAGCTTTTATTCAAAAGGTTTTTTTGCTATCAAAATTGATATGGTAAAAGCTTATGATAAGATTAGATGGCAGTTCATTGAGCATGTTCTCACTTGCTTTGGTTTGCTTGTCATGTTCAGAAATTGGGTTTCTTAATGTATATCCATTACTTCTCTTAATGTGTGCCTAAATGGGGTCAGGTTGGCACAATTCATCTGTCATGTGGTCTATGCCGGGGATCCACTCTCTCTGTACCTTTTATTTGGGCAGCTGAGATTTTGTCCAGTCTGTTTCAAGAGGCCAAATGTAATGGTAGTATCCGAGTCATTCGTCTTTCCTGGGGTGGTCCTACTCTGTCCTATATTTTCTTTGCAGATGATTTAATATTGGTTGGGAGAGCCTCTCTGGAAGAGGCTAAAGGATTCTGGCTTTGCTTTGAGAATTTTTGTGATTGGTTTGGGCAGCAGGTCAACAAGCTAAAAATGTAAATCTTTTTCAGCAACAATACATTGAAAGTTCTGAAGAAGCGCATTTAAGATGAGTTGGGGATTAGGGAACAGAAGGCAATGTGAAATATTTGGGGCTCCCTTTGTTCCGATCAAGGCAAAAAGATGCAGATTTCAAATTTATTCTAGATAGCCTCACTTCAAAGCTGGAAGGGTAGAAAGCAAAAGTGCTTTTGAAAGTAGGAAGAGCTACTTTGATAAAATCAATGGGGCTTTTGATGCCTTTGTACACAATGCAAACTACCAAGCTCTCTAACCGTCTTATTGCCAGGATTGACAACTTGGTCCAGGATTTTTGGTAGGGATCTGAGAAAGGAAACCATAGAATCCACCTGAAGGCATGGGAGAAATTGTGTCTCCCCAAGTCTAGGGGGACTTGGTTTTAGGAAAGAGAATGAGATGAATCAGGTCTTCCTGGCCAAGTGGGGATGGAACTTGCTAAATGATAATTGATCTCTTTATTGTAAGATCTTGAAAGCCAAGTATCTCAGAGGAAAGAAGCTGCTTAATTGCAACTACAATGACTTAGATTCCTGTATCTGGAAAAATGTGATAAAAGTGAAAGAGATCTTAAGAGAAGGAGCTTGTAAAAGGGTGTCTGATCGTAGGGATACAAGAATTTAGGATGATCCGTGGGTGGCTCATGGCAGATCCTTTTACCCTGTTTCTAATGGGCGGCCTGCTAAGGGTTTACACAAGGTGCCTGACCTTTTATCAGTCAATGGGAAATAGGATTTATAGAAATTGAAGTGTATTTTTGACAATGATACCATCTCTGCTATTTTGAAAGGAGGAAATCCAACTGGTCAAGGAAAGGAAAAATGGATATGGACTAAAGAGCATAATGGGCTATTCTTGTGAAAATTGGCCTCCTTATTCAAGCTTTTAAAAGAGTCCCTCATTGCGAGGTGTCCCCACCTCTTTGGAACAAGCTCTGGAATGGTAGAATCTTGGAGAGGCATAACGTGCTTTGGTAGAGTATCCTTTCTAATGCACTGCCTCTGAGGGCCATTATCAATTTAGAGATTCCGTGTGGATGATGTTAACTACCCAATTTGTGGGATGAAGGAGGAATCAACTGAACAATTATTTCTTAAGTGCAACTTGGCTTTCCACCTTTGGTGCTCTTCTCCGCGGGGTATTTTTTTGGTGTCAGACTCTGGTTTCCGTGTTTAGGACTGGGTCAAGTTCATATGGAGCTTAAAAAGTAAGGGCATCAATGCAGATGAAGTCTTTTTATATGCTTCGGTCGTGGTAGATACAATTTGGCGCGTTAGGAATGAAAATGTGCACAATAATTATCATTCTAATGTGAACCAATGTATTGATGTTATCCATTATTCTTATGCAAATTTGCAAGGTCCTCTCCTCCCTGCTGCTTCCTCGATCCAAAGAGATGTTTGGTGGCCTCCTCCTCAGGATTGGCTAAAACTTAATTGTGATGTTAATGTGGGATCAGAAAGCTCTTGCATTGCGGTGGTGGCTAAAAATCATTCTGGTGAGGTAGTTTGGGCTAATACAGCAAGTTTGGACTTATCTGATGCTTGTTGTGGCGAGGCAGTTGCGTGTTGTTTAGCTCTTGAAACGACAAAGCTTAAGAGGCACAAATTCATCATCGTGGATAGTGACTCAAGAGTGGCGGTCGATCTCGTAATCATGTGTCCTTGGTTTGGAAGATTGAAAACTATTCTTCTTTTTGTTGGAAACTCTCTAGATGTTTTGATGACTGTGTTTTTACTTGTATACCTAAATCTTGTAATTTTACCGCCCACAATGTGGCCAAGTAGGCCTTTACCCACAAACAATTTGGTAACTTAGAAATTTTTTCTATTTTGCAAGAATTATTTTGTAATAATCGTGAGGTCTAATTTTATTTATCAATGAACACTCATTTTTTTTTTTTAAAAAAAAAAAAAAAAAAAAAAAAAAAAACTAATTCATTTCTAGTTTAGCAATTAAAAGTAGTTTCATTCAATTCAACCATATAATCTCTCACTGGCCCTTAAGGGCATCTAAAAGCATCTCCTAGTAGTACATAAATAACTGAAATGCTTTTCCTTTTCCTTTTCCTTTTCCTATTCTTTTCTTTTTTTTATGGCTCTAGATCTAAGTAGAGAGTGGGAAGCAAATTAAGAAAGGCATTCCCACCAAACCCGCAAACCCTCAAAAAATTTCATTCTTTGTTCTTTCTTATATCTTTTTATTTATTTATTCATTCTTTTTAAAACTTTTGTTGTTGTTTTTAATATGAACCAAAAAAAAAAAAAGCTAGCGTAGGCATTCCAAAAGTAGAATCCTGACCACCTCCACGCAACCATTTGCCCCTCTCAATTTCTCTTCCCAAAATACCCTCATGCTAGATTCTCTATCCATCCTCATACATACTATGTATTTATCCTTCTACCATTTTTCCTCTTGCTCCAAATAAAAGTAAAATTCCTTTAATTTTTTATGTTATTATTCCACCATATTAGACAGAAGAAATCTCCATAAAAATTAGAAACTTAAAATTTTCTCAAAAAAAAAAAAAGAAAAGAAAATTAAAAATGTATACACAATACACATCAAATAAAACAAAACTGGTATAGTAGTTAACATTTGATGAGATGATGAGGAATGTCACATGCTTTTAATATGGGGTGCCCTAAACCTCTGTAGACCACTATTCACCTCAAACCTTTTTTTCCCCTAGAATTTTCCTTTGTACAAATTCCATACACATGAAATGTATGTAGCATGTGATTGTCCAAACACAAGTTTCAAATTATCATATTATACCATTTCTTTTTTCAAGCATTTACATTGGTCATTTAACTCTAGCTAGAATATGTATGTATCTTTTGGTCAAATCATAAGGAATTTTTTTATATATTGTGTGAATACAACAAGAATCGAATGCATATATAAATAATTTTCAATGATCAACCAACATATTTGACTAAGTTTGATGATGAAAATTAATGTTTATCCAACTCAAGGTCTTCGATCTGAATGTATAATTTAATAAGTGTGATTAATTATTACTTATGTAATTAAATTATTCATTTCCATTGAATTTACACATTAATTCTTATATATATATATGTATGTTTTCCAGTATGCATCGTATTCTAATTGTAAGAATGTAAAGAAAGGAGAATGGAAATGAAGCTCGACCTTGCAATGGTAGGCTTCAGGCTTTTGTATATCAATAGTTAGTTACATTAGATAAAACAATATACACCAACCACCAACGGAAACTGTAACAGACTTGTAACTAACTAACAGAAAATAAAAGCCAACGAGAAAACTAGTCCTGACTATCTCTAACATCTCCCCTCAAGTTATACTCATTTGTCTTGAGTGTTAACTTGTTTTTGAAATAGTTAAATTGAGGAATGTGAAGAGGTTTAGTGAGGATGTCTGTAATCTGGTATGAGGAATCCACGTATTGAACATCCAGCTTGTTATCAAGTACTCTGTTTCGAACAAAGTGAGCATCAATTTCTATATGCTTGGTTCGAGCCTGATAAACTAGATTTGAAGCTAGAGTACCAACTCCTAAGTTGTCACACTATAACACTGGGACTGTTGACACAGGAATAGACAACTCAGGGAGAATGGATTCCAACCATATGATTTATGATGTAGCTAAAGCAAGAGCTTGATATTTGGACTCAGTGCTGGATCGAGCAACCACACTTTACTTTTTGGAACACCAGCTAATGAGGTTACTGCCTAAGAACATGCAATAGCCAGAGGTGAACTTCCTGTCATCACTGCATCCTGCTTAATCAACATCTGAGTAACCATGAAGATTAGGATCAGAACCAGCTGTAAAATAGAGGCCTAGTGTTGAAATACCAACTAAATATCTCAGAATTCTCTTGTAGGCACCCCTATGATCAATTGTTGGAGTTTTGAGATACTGACTGAGTTTGTTGACAACAAAGGCTATGTTTGGCCTTGTCATTGTAAGGTACCACAAAGCCTCAATTACACTACGATACTATTTGGGATCAGCAAGAGGTGTGCCAGATGAACTAGACAACTTAGCGATTGCACACATTGGTGTTGGCTAAGGTTTGGCATCTGTCATATTAGTTTTTGTCAACAAGTCATTAATGTACTTGGTTTGAGTGAGATATATAGCATTGGAATCTCGAAGAACCTTAAAACCAAAAAAGTAATGAACTGAGCCAAGGATTATGAGAGCAAATTTGGTGTGAAGTGCAGTGATGATATTGCTTATTTGAGCTTGATTTTCTCCTGTTATTAAGATATCATCTACATATACTAACAGTAGTAGCAACTTGCCATCTATTCTTGTAAAGAACAACCTTGTGTCTGATGTAGAATTTTTGAATCCCCAGTAAAGCAAAGTGGATTTGAGAGTGTCAAACTAGGTCTTAAGGGCCTGTTTTAAACCGTATATTACCTTATTCAACTTGCAGATACAGTTGGGAAACTAAGGATCAATGAATCCTAAAGGTTGGTACTAGTGCTGCACACGGGTCGGATTTTCGGGTTTTTGGGTAGTCGGGTTCGGGTTTTTGGATTTCGGGTCTTGGAAATGCATAACCGAACCCGGTTTTCGGGTGGTCGGGTATGGCGGGTTTCGGGTCGGGTATGCGCGGGTTGGGCGTGGTCGGGTTCGGATGTTACTGGGCTGAGCCCGAATGTCATTTCTGAGCTTAAATATATATTAATTTTTAAAAATGCCATATTTTTTTTAATTTTACCACATTGGCTTTTGAATTCCCGAGAAAAGGCTCAACAACCAAGTTTCATTTATCACATTGGCTTTTTATTTTTATCTCATAGCTTTTGAGTTTCCAAAAAAAGTAGGTGGTCCCTACTACCAAAGAAGACAATACTTAATTGTTTGTAATAGTAGGTACGGTCTCCAAGCTCTCCTCTCTAATATAGTGTATTAGTGTGGAGCTTTTTTTTCTTGGAAAAAGATATTAATAAAGTAAACATCATCATATAATTATACATTGCACCTTTTTATAAACAAAATTAATTAATTAATTTTCTTTAGTATAAATGCGGATAGAGACTCCTTAATAATTAGAGTACTTCGTAAATGCCACTATTGTGTACATGACTCATGCTCTTTTATTGTTCTGAAAGACTATTCATCTACTGTATTGAATGAACAGTAAAAAGTAAAGTGTATAAACTAAAAATTAATATTATTTTTCGGGTCACGGGTTAGAACCCGACTAAAAAAAACAACTTTTTAATATCCGAACTCGAAACCCGTGTGGGGTAATTTCAAGTTGAACCCGATCCGACCACACGGGTTTTAATGTTTTCGGTTTTTTTGGCAGCGGGTCGGGGTGGGTGGCCGGGTTTTTTGGGTTTGCGGGTCTAAATGTTCAGCCCTAGTTGGTACATATAAACATCTTTCTTTAGATCACCATTAAAAAATACATTATTGACATCAACTTGTTGAATGTCCCAACCGTTTGTTGCTGCAAGAGAAATAATTATTCGAATTATAGCTTTATAACAAAACTGAATGTTTCTAGGAAATCTAGTGTTAGGCTATTTTTAGCCTAAGTTTTGGGTCACATTTTATAGTTGTTTTTCTTCTTTATTATTATTTTTGGAATAGAATTACGCTTGTTTTCTTTGATTTCAGGTTTCTACACTTGGAATGTATAAATTGGACAAATTTCGGAAAACAATGATCTATAAAATAGAGGAAATTTTGAAAGAGAAAAAAAGCTAAAACTTCAAGCCTAAATTCGACTATATTCTAATCAAATTTTAGATAAAGTCAAAACATAAAAGTTTTAGATCTCTTTTTTTCCTTTCCAACGCATCTTGAATTAGCTCATTTGGAGTTCGTATGAGAAAGTTATGCTAATTTTACTAAAAGAGGTCAAGGCAGAAAAAATTGGGTCCAGTGGCCGCGGCGATACCACTTTTGGCCGCGGCAGGGGACTACAGAAAGCTCGTTTTTTCACTTTTCTACAGTCGCCGCGGCGAGGACATTGCCCGCCGCGACGCCGACTTCGTACAGGTTAAGGATAACTTCGTATTTTCTCGTTTTTGGGCTAAAAAACTATATTTAAAGGAAAGAGGGTCGCAAATTAAAGAGGGGAGACCATATGGAACCCTAAAAACACAAGAAGAAGGTTTTTGGAGCGAGCATGGGCGATCTGCAACAATCCTCCATCTAGTTTCTTTCTCTTCTCTTGATTTTTTTTATGTTTTTATTTGTGTTTAGTTTAATTATGGATTCGATTATGAGCTAAACTCTCTAGTTAGGGATTTGATGGATATTGACTGAGATTATTCTATGGATTAATGTTATTTGATTGTTCTTTCTTCCTATATTATTGTGATTTATTCATATTTGTGCTTATTTCATGTTTAAGCTTGATCACCTTTTGCATGTTCTATGATCTCAATACAAAATCTGAAAAGTGAGTATTGAGAATGCTCTAAATGAATAGACATAGGTTTTGATGTGAAACGAGAGTATTCACATAGCTTATGTGACTTTTAGATTATTGCTTAATGCAAATTGTATGTCGTTCTATCTCAGAGATGCAGTAGTTGGCATACAATTTAGGACCTTTATGATCTGAAAAGAGTTTAGGTTAATTTATAATCTGTCATCACATAGGAGGAAGAAGAATGGTTAATTAGTGTTAATAATTGGGTAATCAAAGCAATTGAAATCATATCCCTAATTTCACATCCATTGTTAAACCTTTTATTTGTTTGTTTTATTTACTTTTGCTTAGTTTATTTTGTTCAAAGTTTATTTATTCGATTGCCAAATAGAAAGAAGAATTTAATTGATTGTTACTTAACTACAGTCCTCGTGGGAACGATCTCACTTACCTGAGTATTACTTGTTAAAACGATACGTATACTTGCGTGTTGGATTTATCACAACATCTAGTCCAGGTGTTTGCTGAAATCCTTTTACAACTAGGCAAGCTTTGTGTATGTTGACACCCCCATTTGTATTGTATTTAATTCTATAAAGCCATTTGTTAGGATAATTTTTATGTCTGTTGTTGAGGGAACAAGAATCCAAGTCTTTTTCTTTTTGAGAGCTTGGAATTCTTGGTTCATGGCTTTGTTCGAATGAGTGATAGCAAGGGCCTATTTTACTGTTGTTGGTTCTAATCTATTCTTGACTTGTGTAAAAAAAAGCTTTTGGTTTAAACACTCCTGCTTTAGATCTTGTAACCATAGAATGGTTGTTGATAGGTAGAGTGGGTAATGGCTATGTGAAAATAGAAGTTGAGGAATGTGACTCTTGTTGAGGTAAAGGGTATGGAAGTGTTGAGTCTGTGGATGGTGTTTGACTTAAGCTTGACTGAGCAGAGTATGAACTATGTACAGAGGATATTTTGTGTTAAGTTTGTCCAGGTGAATGAACAATATTATTTGAATTCTGAACAAACTGAGTGTTGTTAGCACTTTGGTGTGGTGTGGGGGCATTGATAAAGTTGTGTGCTTGAGGTACAGAAAATGAGTTAGAGTAGACCACAACAGAAGATGACTAGGAAGAATTTGATGCAGGGAAAAGTTGAGTGTATGGAAACTCAGACTCATTAAAGTTTACACTTCAGGCTACATAGACACGCCCATTTGGGTGTAGACATCTGTAGCCTTTTTGAATGCTACTGTACCCCAAGAGCAAGCTTTTGCTCGATCTAAAGGCCACTTTGTGAGAGTTATATGGTGTTAATAGAGAGAAACAGGAGCAGCCAAATACTTTTAACATGTTGTAATCAGGTGGCTATTTGTATAGTTTTTAAAGGGAGACATATTGTTGAGTATGGGGTGGGCAACCTATTAATCAAGTAGGTAGCTGAAGCATAAGCTTCCCACCAAAAATTGAGTGGCATATTAGCTTGAGCTAAAAGAGTGAGTCCCATATCAACTACATGTTTGTGTTTCCTCTCAACAAGACCTTGCTGTTGATGAGTATGAGCACAAGATTGTCTAAGTGTGATCCCTAGTTGATGAAACTGGATGTACAGAGGTGAGACTCTTTACCAAGGTCTATTTGGACACTTTTTAGTTTGGTTTCAAACATGATCAACAAATTTTATAAATGAGTGAACATATTTGTAACTTCATATTTTAATTGCATTAGAATATCCACACAAACCTAGCAAAGTTATCAACACAACTTAGATAGTACTTGTAGCCATCTCTAGAAGAGTAAAAAGAGGGGGCCCAAACATTTGTGTGAATCATTTCAAATGGAGCTCTTGTTTTATTGTCAGTAGCTTTAAAGCTAAACTAATGCATTTTGTTTTAATTGACAAGCATCACAAAACAAGGGTTCTTTTTTTACTCCAAGACACACTTGAGCTAAAACTCTTGCTAGAATTGGCTTGGTTGGGTGTCCCAACCTACAATACCATACAGAATTGGTTTTATTTTTATCAAGAACTGAAATACTAGAAGTTGTACAATTAAAGGCTGGAGAAATACAACTAAAATTAGGTTTACATGACTGTAACTTGGATGAGACAACAACATTGGAAGGGGCACATGAAGTTTGTAGAATCCATCACTAAGAGAGCCCTTTAGAACAACTTGCTTCGTTTTCTTGTCCTTGATAAGATAGCACATAAAGTTATATTCAAGAACAACACTATTATTAGCTAGTAAACTTAGAAATGCTTATTAAGTTTTTGGTGATATTTGGGACATGAAAGATATCTTTGAGCATTAAAGATTTAGTAGGAGTATTTGTAGGAATAGAATTAGAACCAACATGCAAGATTGGGATAGAGGCACCATTGCCTACAATTACTTTGGCGTTTTCTTTATAATCAGTGGTCTTGTTGAGATTATGTGTGTCTGTCGAGAGGTGATTTGTAGCTCCAGTGTCAAGATACCACGTGCCAGGTGATTCTTCAAGAATAGTAAATTCAGAGATGTTAGCTTGGGGATTCTTTGTCGGAGATGTTGAAGTAGAAGCACCTAGAAATTGAGGACTAGTAAATGTGATATCGAATCGATGATAACACTTTTGTGTAGTGTGTGTACGACCATACAATTGACACACAGATTTATTGCCTCTACCACCATGATTGGATGTTGATCCTCTGCCTCCTCTAACACCACCTCTGTATCCACAACCACGACCATTGATGGAAAGATTAGCAATGTTAGCTTGAACATTATTTAAGGCAGAATACAACAAACACCAACATAAACTATAACAGACTTGTAACTAATTAAAAGAAAATAAAAGCCAAAAGGAAAACTAGTCTTGACTATATCTATTACTAATAATTAATTACAAACACTCTTCATATTATAATTTTATTTTATTGCTTTTGGTTCACTTTTTATTTTTTACTTTGTATAATAAATTTCTTATGCTCTAAATATATGCATTGTTGTATATCGAAATCTATCAATTATGAAGAGTTATTTTCATAGATATTAAAGTTTGTGCTCTACTTATTTTTTAAAATATATTTCTTTCTCATATATTAGAAGTAATTTTAGTGTTGTAGTTTATCACTAGTGAGAATGGTACATATGTATTTTCAATAATTGGTTAGGTAGCTTATAAATTATACAATAAAAAACAACACACAATGTGTATAATATAACTATGACCATATGGTCTAATGAAGTAAAAGATATATTAAATTTAGCAAAAAAATAATAAATTCTATATTTACTATTTAGTATATTTTTTATAATTATGCTCCAACACATATAACAAATTAAGATGCAAATTCACATAAAAGATAATTATGATAATAAATTAAAAGAATTGTTAAAAAGTATTACTGGTACCCAGTACTTTTCTCAGTATCATATTACTATTGGTGTAATTAAGTATTAGGTCTTATATAACTTAAGAAAATAACTTTTAGGAAATATCGTTAATTAATCGTGGAGCGTCGCCTATAAAAAACACTAAACACTATTGGTGCCAATAACAATATTAATAAATTAAATATATTTTTATTAAAAAATAAGATAATATTTATATTATAACTAAAAAGTGTATTAAAGTAACTCATTAATACTAAATGAAAATAATATAAATAAAAAAAAGGGAATTTTACAAAAATACTGCTTTTTGACCAAAAGTTTACATTTATACTGGGACACGGCAAAAACAACTTTTGTACTGCCCAAGCCCAATTTCATTACTTTTGTACTGCCCAAGCCCAAGATCATTTCATTTGTCATGGAACGAGTACAACACACGGAAACGACCTTGTTCGTGTGTGAGGAGACGCCGGAGACGGAAATCACCAAGAAAAAACCATTAAATCCGGCGAAGAGTTTTTTGAAAAGGAATCAGAATTGAAGAACAACACGAACAGAAAACCGTCCCAACAAAATAACAGAGGTAAACACAACAAACCCAAAAAATAATTTAATTCTTAAGAAACCAAAAAAAATTAAAAATAAAAAAAAAAGGATTTAGATCTGAAGTTTTAAACAAAAAAACTAAAACACAACTGTGATATTCTTTAATTTATGATGCAAAAACATAAATGAGGGTTGTTCTATTGTTAATTTGATGTTTGCAACACAAAATGATTTCGAAAAAAAAAAATCGATAAATTGGAACAATTATTCAAACACAACATCAGGGTTGTTCAAATGTTGTTTTGCGGTCAGTACTACAACAACATTCATAAATATATGTATCAGACAAATATAATAATAAAAACTTTAAAAAAAATAATGGGTATTTCTGTTTGGTTGTTTTTGTGTTGTTTTATTGTTGTTGTTTTTTTTTTTGTTGATTTTTTTTTAAGTTGTTTTGCTATTGTTTTATTGTTGTTATACAATTGTTTTAACATTAAGTAAGACCCTGGAATGACAGGTAATGGAACGTGTACCAGTACTCATCAAGAGCAATGGACAATGGAATGAAGATCACAATTATGAGAACTATGTGGCTAGTGGAGAATTCATACCAACAAAATGCAAGTACGAAGAGCTATGCAAATGCGGTTACTTCATTGGGGTGCGAAAACACCGGCACAACACTACAAATACGATGCCGAAGCTAAAGAAGGAATACCACTTAGATCAAAATATGCAACGATCGAAGCCTCTACTTTTACTTGGAATTGAAAATGAAGGAAACGATTTCACAACATATCCACTATGTGTGAACCGGGAAAACAACAACAAAACACGTGCGCAACACCAAATTCGATATCCACAACAAGACCGAATGAATATAATGTCGCAATGATCGAAAACAACACAACAACGCTTGAAAACAACATAACAACAACAGAATCGTACACAACAGGACGGAAACGGTAGAAGGGGAAAAGTCGAAACAATAGAAGATGAGGAGGACAAATTCGACATAATTGACTATGCAAATGCAGTTCTTTGAAGAAATGGTGGAACAACTTGAAAACACCGATAAAAAGCCTGGATCCGAAATTGACATCAACAATGCAAAGTTAATAACGAGACAAGCAACACCCCGAAGTGGAAAAAGGACAGCATACAAAGACAAAGAAACACTAAAAATGTCCTCGGCTACTACGCAATCAAAACAACTTTCGGTACAAAGTGTGGAAGTCCTTGCTCTCGAAGAATACGATCCGAAATGTGTTTATGAAAGCCGCAATTAGTCACTTAAGAGCATCGAGAAATGGGCCAACAAACACATTCATAATCGGGAGGTTTGTTTTTTAATAGTTTTGTAATGTTGTTTTTTTGGCATCCTTAACAAATGACTGTTTTCACAATTTGTCTCTTGAAATACACATGATTGGTATACGCAACAGTTTTGTTTTAATATTTTTTAATGTTGTTTTTGTTGTTTTTTTTTTTTTCAATAGGTTCTCAAATATGCACACATGCCCCATAAATATAAGGCATGAAGACCAAAGGCAAGCAACATCGAAGCTGATAGGGGAATGCATAAAGCCGAAGTTCTTGAACATAAAGACCAAAGCAACGGCGATGGACATAAAAGGGGAGTTGAAATACGAGATTTGGCATCAAAATGAACTATATGAAAGCTTGGAGAAGTAAGGAACATGCGATAAACGACTTGAGAGGAAATCTTAGTGACTCGTACAGCCTAATACCGAGTTTCTTACACATGGTGGAAAAAACAAACCACGGATCATTTGTGGATCCGAAAACGGCGAGAAGACAACATGACTTGCTCTTTGTTTTCATGGCGTTGGATGCATCCATAAAAGGGTGGGGAGCATGCGGACCGATAGTTGTTGTGGACGGAACGTTCCTCAAAGCGACTTATGGGGAACTTTGTTGTGCGCATGCACACGAGATGCGACGGTCATATTTTTCCACTTTAGCGTTTTGTGTTGCGGTGCGAGAATGACCAATCTTGGAAATGGTTCTTCAAAAAATTTAAAGAAGCGTATGGTGTACGGGAACACCAATGCCTAATTTCAGACGAAATGAAAGCCTCATCAAACGACGAGAGAAATCTATCCGAAATTGCACACGATTCTTGCGGTTACCACATTTTGAGCAACCTTAAAACAAGCTTCAAACAACATGCCGCCAAATACACCGCCATTCTTTGGAAAGCGAGTGAAAGCCTACACGAGAAAAGCAATTCGAGTTCCACATGGCTGAATTGGATGGATTGGACAACGCATAAGACCTTACCTCGAAAAATCGGGTATGAAAAGTGGTCGAAATTCATAGCCAAAACAAGAGGTATTCCACAATGACATCAAACATATCGGAATCCTTTGAACAGCTGCAAATTTGGCAGCAAGGGAGCTACCCATTACAACGCTGCTAGAATGCTTGAGAGCATTGGTGCAACAATGGACGCATACTAATAGGACAAAAGCACAAAACACCTTCAACTAAGCTATCACCAATCGGAGAAGACATACCGTTGAAGAATTACACATACTCATTGAATGCGGAGGTAAAATATTAATTATGTTTTTTTTTTGTAGTGTTGTAGTGTTGTTGTAGTCTTTGTTTCAATAGTTTTGTATTGTTGTTATATGAATTATGACTAGGTTTGATTTTTTTTTTCAATAAAATTTAAAACGAGTTAAAGCGACAAACAGTTACTTGTTTGAGGTAACAAGAATGAAAGAATCGTGGGAAGTAGACCTAGAAAAAAGAACATGCACGTGCAACGAGTTCCAAATAGATGAAATGCCATGCGGGCACGCAAGGGCCGTGATGAGGAGATGAACATGGACCCGTACACACCACTGCTCGAATTCTACACAAAAAAATGGCCGGCAACTTATTCGGGGACGGTTTACCCGATAGGACACCAAAGTGAATGGGGAGGTACGGAAGAAGTGAAAAATATTACGATCTTGCCTCCACATGAAAGAGTAAAATCGAGAAGACCAAAAACATTAAGAAGGAAGAATTTGGATGGGAAAGGGATCAACACTGACAAGTGCGGCAAATGTGGAGCGGGGGCATAACAAAAGAACATGCGGCGAAGACGTAGAAGGGAATGAAAACAACAACGGAACAACAAAGTGAAACAACAAAAGAAAACTACACTTACGTTATGAGAATTAGATATTGAGGAATTTAAATTTACGAAATAAACAAGGGAATACGGTTTTTTATTTGAAAAACATTGATTACATTGGGAATTGTTGATACTTCAGATTGGATATTAAAAGATGTTGGATACTAAATTGAATATATATATGAAGTTTGTTATTGAAACGGTTTGTGCTTTTAATAGTGAAATGAATATTTGGATTCAAAAAACGAGATAAACTATAAGAAAAAAAAAAACAAAAAAAGAATGGATCGAAATGAAAAAACAAACAACTTTAACATACCAACTTGTTTGTACATAAAAATAATAAGAAAAAACATACAAAAATAAAAGATTACATATTGTCCACACAAAGCGTAAGGAAAAACAACAGAACACCAATGTTTGTTTACGAAAAACAACAAGAAAAACATTAAAACAACATTAAAAAACTATAAGAACAATAACGGTCGATTGAAAAAGCAAATCACTTCTTGGGGAAGGTTTGGGAGGGCCTCGGATTCACTTTCAATGTTCTCGGTTTGCTTCTTCATCCCATACTGATAAAATACGCAGCCAAACGATCGCGGTGAATTTCCACATCAAAATCAGAGGATGGGATGGGTTTGCCATCAATGAAATACTCAGCAAATGATGCAACAAAAACACCACAATCACTGGAAAAAAAAAACAATAAAACACAAAAATAGACAACATGATAACAACGATAAAAAACAAAGTCAACAACAAAAAAATAAAAATACAAACAACCGGTGAAAAAACATTGAACACTAAACATAAAACTTACTTTGTGACTGCTCGGGTAAACCATCAACAAGACAATAGGGAATCTGCCCATAGTGCTAAACTTAGTTTCGTTGCGAAGGCCTTTAAAGTCTAACATAGAGAAGTAATATGGTAAAATAACGAGAGAAAGGCTTGCAAGCCTCTTTGGCAAAGCGATCATATACCTCCCCGAACGCAATGAATTGTACAGATATATGCGCCGTCAACTATGTTAAGACGACCACAAATCCAATGATCTGTAATTTTACATTGATAGGCATATGACATGATCAACCAAATGCCAAGGAGTGGCACATAATATCTTACCACCTTGAATGTCTTGGGCCACATTGTGAGAAAGAGACAACAGATATATCGTTGTTTTCCTCAACAAACCTCTCATACAAAGTTGTTATGCTAGAACAAAAGAGGCAATCGAGTTGTGGTGACTTTGATTTTCGGCTCGGCGAGTACATTATTTTCTTACGAAGATAATAGAAAATGATGTCAATGTCTTTGAACAAACGAGATAAAAAAAAGTAAGTGAAAAAACATTCAAACTTATGAAAAACTAACGAGTAACAACACTTAAAAACATTAAAAAAAATAGATAAAGAAAATAATATGTAAAATAATAATAATAATAAAAAAAAAACTTACAGAATTGGTAAGGAAACAATTAGGGTAGGCAAGGTTGTGAAACCACATCTTGTTCTTGATGTCCTCGACACCAAAACGAAATGGCGGAAATATAGTGTCCTTACCCTTACAATACACATTCGTTGTTGTGCTAAAAAAAAAAAAAAAAAAATCAAAACGAAATGAAAAAATAAAAAAAATAGAAAACAATAACGGATATACACCGGCGAAAACACATACAAAAATACTTACTTAGATTTGTGCTTTCTAAGACACCGAATCAACCCACTTGACAAAATCGGCTTCCAATTGCGGATCAACGGGTTCACCAATCTTGTTGTCCAACGGGCACAAACCACGCACATATTTAACGACCTTATACACGGAATCATCGGGAGAAGCAGGGGATGAACTCGATTTAGATGCCTGCAGAAGCAAGCTCGATGAATGGGGATTTCAAAAACGGCTCCTTTCTTCGATCCCTCTTTTGAGGACGTAAAATAGGAGTCTCTTGAAAAACAACCATTTCGAAGATTAGTCTTCTCGAAGTGTCAACGGGAGCGGGGGGCATGAGTTGAGGAACCAATCTAAAAAAGAGAAAGGATAAATAAAAAAGACTTATGTTTTAATTTCCAAACGAAGCAATTAAAACACCATAAAAACAACAATATAATACCAAATAAATACAAATATAAAAAAAAAAACATAAACACAAACCAAATTCTCCATGACTTTAACAAAGCGGATGCAATTGTTGCATCAACATCAATGTTCTCCTCCCCACCTTGAGGCTAATTCCGAGTGATAACAAAAAAAAACGGTAAAACACTATTAAAAACAAACACAAAACACGAGAAACACACAAAAAAAGCACAAACCAAAAATGATGTCCAAACAAGAAACACACTTTGTTTGATCTGCAATAGGTTCCACGGTTTCGGAATTCTTGGCATCATCGACCTTGCCGTATCATCATCCCTCGAAACAACCGCGGGGACAACAACACCCTCATCGTTACGAACATCGCCGTGTGAGCCTCATCTGACCGGCACCAACACCATCTCCACCGGATCATCATCATCATCATCGGTTTCATCGTCATGATGATCATCTCCCTTGTCATCGTCGAATTTATCATCCTCGTCTTCCTCCGAAGTGGAATCTTCATCATCCTCATTTTCTGAAGTACGAAGAGCATCTTCAGACTGAGATCCATTGTGAGTGGGACCACCTTGGGATGACTGAGAAGAAAAAAAGAATAAACATAAGTAACTGTATAAAACAACATAAAAACACTATTAAAAAAATAACAGAAAAAGTAATGACAATTTTAAAAAAAAAAACCTCAATAAGAATGTCCAGCTTCTTGTTCATCTCGACAGATTTCATAAGAATCCCTTGCCTTTGTGACAACAACAGATAAACACTTTTTAAATTCCTCAAACTCAACTCGGGAGACATTCTCATGAGCGATTGATGAAGAAGAACCCATCAAGCCGAGTTGACCGACGAGGCTTGGAACCACCTTTAATTTTGAATTTCACGGCCTCGGGAGTAGTCTCACCAGGAGAAAAATCAGTGAGGCTCAAACTCAATCTCTCAACGGAAGTTGGAGTGAGGTTTCTTAATTTTAACTGAAACAACAAAAACCAACAAAAAACAATATGCACATGAAACTGAAATTATAAAATAACAACAACAATAAAAACATAAAGTGTAAATAATGTATACAAAAACAACATTAAAACAACAGTGAAAAAATAATAAAAAACAACAGGATTACCTCTTTCAAAGACCGATCGAAAATGAGGGTGTTCATGACATCCATTTTCACCATACCCTCCTTGTCCTTGGGTAATTTAGGCCAATTCAAGATCCTTGGAATGCCAACATTTGAGTACAAGGATAGTTTCCCAATAACATACGGGCAACACTCGAAAAACCAGAATTGAATAGCCAAAGGAAAACCCAATAACCTGTAATACCCACCATCCTCGTCACTACGAACTACCCTCTTATAACCAGAATCTATCTTACCCTTCAAAGAATGCATAGTGATATCAAAACAATGCTTGCCCCACCCAAATTCATTATATCGACCACTATCCACAACATCTATTTCCTCAAACGAAACAACTTTACCCGGGGGACCACCTAACAAATAACACTGCACAAAATACAATACAGCCAACTTCACTGCAAGATCGTCGTTATCCTTAAGATTGTCAGCAATAAAAGCAGTCTGAATAGCAGCCTTGGTAATTTTTTTGTACCCCTTAAAACAAGATTTGACCAATTCATTATCATCTTGCTTAAACTTATAAAAATCAGAATCAACATGACAATCTAACCCCGTGACCAACGCAAACTCTTCAATACTAAACCTAAGGTATTTCCCTTGGACACAAACCCAAACTCCAACCCATTAGTGAACCTCCCTCGACGCAAACGATACGCAACAATTGGTAATGAATTATGTACTCGGGAATTCGAAGAAAATAACCAAACACGAATTTTGAAAAAATTTCCAATTGCCTTTCAGTTAAAATTCTCTTAATGTCACCAAGAACGAGTAATAACTTGAGATGTTACTACTCACAGAATGATAAAATTGAGATCGAGTGTACTTGCATTCCCAATCCTAAAAAACAGAACAATGAAAACACTGATAAAACACCAAAAAAACAATACGAAAATAACAACAACAAAAAAACAACCAAAAAACATAGAACCGAATGCATAACATCACAACCTCAACCGTCCTATTAACAGGAATTTCTTCAGAAACACCTGATGATGGCAACACCTTCACAGGGGATTTACCCTTGCCCTAAAATAAAAAATACCAACACCAACAAAACAACAAAAAAAAAATTAACAAAAACACAAAAATAAATCGAACAATATATATAAAACAATTACAAATACATAAACAAAAACAAACAAATACCCAGAAATATGAACCTCAAATATCGAATTTAACCAAAAAACAAAAAACCCCAAAACAACAACGAGATAAATAGTAAAATACCTTAACAGAAACAGGCGACTTAAGAAATTCAGAATCCAACTCAAAATCTGAGTCTGAATTTTCAACAACAGTTCGAGGTCTTTTTCCTCTAGTGTTCTTCGAAGGTCCAGCAATGGTTTTTCTCTTAACAGAAGGGGAAGTGGGGCTAGGAGGGTTCTCTTTCAGATTTTTTTTACCCATTTTTGATTTGGGTCTGGTTTTCTGGGATTGTTTTCTGGGTTTTGTAACTTTGGCCGGAGATGGTGATGAACGAGTAACGGCCATTATGAAGAACTATGAAGGTATTTATAGACAAAAATAATAAAAATGGGAGGGAAAATGAGAGGGAAGTTTAAGATAGTGGGATGGGATTTGAAAATTTTTAAAATGAAAAAACTACCCACTATTACAACCGTCTAAGCAAACTGGAAAATGGGGAAGAAGATGAACAGTTGAAATGAGAGAGAATACCAATTACAAAATTTAGATTCGAAAATAATATGAAAAAAATAAAAGAAAAATACATAAATACAACACTTTTTCATCATAACACATAACCGTCAAAATCAAAACAATTACTTTTTTTTTATAAAAAAGAAAAAAAAACGTGGCAAAACCCTATCGTGACAAGTGGCAATGAAAACAAACACCACTCACATCAAGCGGCTAAAGTTTTAAAGGCGATAAAGCCGGCCAAAAAAAAAAAAAAAAAAAAACAGTATAAATGTTGAAAATGCCGTGCAACAGTAAAAAAGTTATAAATTGGGAAAAAACAGTATAGGGTGTAAATTTCCCTAAAAAAAATGCATTGACAAAAAAGTACATTAATGCTAAAATTATATTGTGCCAAAAGTACATTAATGCTAAAAGTGTCTCAAAGTAACTTATTAATTATGTGCCAAATTTGACACGAAGTTATATATTGTATTAAATTTGATTTAATTTTTAACATGTATCATATTTGGCATAAATTTTAGCACACTATTAGAGAGTAATATTTTACAAAAATATCAATATATATAGCATTGCTAATTGCACCACTTATTTGATATTAAGGTGGTGTTTAATTGAAGGTAATAGAATGAAGTGAAAAGAGATTAATTTTAATTTTATTTTGTTTAGTTGTATTCTAAAGTATTATAATTTCATCCAATAGAATGACTTTTCTACCATTTTGGAACTATTTTATTTAAAATAGAAGGAAATATCATCCTCGTGCAAAATAAAATAAAAAATTATTATAAATATAATTCTTTTTTATGAATTTTAAATTATTTTTTTGGTCAATCAGATAAGTGTATTGATTCTACAACATATTTTTACAACACTAGCATCACCAATTATTAGGGGGTGTTCACAGGGTCGATCCTAGGCATTTATTTTAGGGGCCCAAATAAAAAAATTACCTATGAAAATATATATATACTTTTAATCATTTTTAAAAATATCATTTATCTTTATTGTACGGGCCCAATTTTTTTTCCTATGGCCCATTTCAACTTAGGCCTGGCTTTGGGTGTTCATTAAACCACTTAAATCGCTTAAATCGACCGCACCGCAAAAAAATGTGGTTTGAAATTCTTTGCGTTGCGATCGCAGTTTAAATTTTTCTTAAACTGCGCGGTGCAAATCAGCCCACGAATGACTACCCGTGTCATCTCGTATTGAGACTCGTGACCAAGACGCACCACAACGTCTCTTAGAGATTAAGGCCACATCCTGTTCTAGTCATACCGGCAAGCCAAGAGAAACATACCCGTTAACCTCTGGCAGAATTCTTAGACGCACTACCGGGCCAGCCCGATAGTGTCCACGAGTATTCCAACTCATGGAGACATATGAGTCCCCTCATGGTCCTCATATGCCCGCCCTACTAGTCCCACTAACTAGTAGTAGCTCACTTGGCACCAAGGTGCCCTGGGGTGGTGGAGAGCTAACACCAGGTACTCCCCCTTAAAGAGCATTCTAAGCTTTTAGCCTTCTACCAAGAACATACATGAGTTTGGCTCTATAGACATATGGCAAAACCATATACAAAATCACAGAGTTTCTCAAATCTGATTGCACCATTGTATTCGTATACCCAAATAAATGGTGAATACCAAGTCCCGTCTGAATCTGGACAATATTGAAGATATTTACGAAAATGTCACTGCCGTACAAACTAAGCATCAGCATGAACAACAACATGCGCCACCACCTGATCGCCACTTGGCCAACTTGTGGCCATCAGATAGCTTGTAACGTGCCATCTTGACATGCACGTTACACACCGCACCATTTTTTGCAGTGCAGTTTCTGCAGTTTTATAGTTTGGCAGTGTGGGTGCGGTTCGAAAAGTAGGAAAATTTGCATGTGCGGGTTGGTTTGAAAAAATAGTCAAAAACTGCACCACCCGCAATGCAAACACCCCTACCAATTATAGTAGGACTGTCACTATCTTTACAAAAGTTCCAAGAGTTCTATATCTTTTTTTGCCACTTTATCAAAGATAATGCTCTTTGCTCTTCTCTTTACATCAAGTTTAATTCTTTTTACAATAAAATATATTGTGTATATCTTCATATTCTATAGAGTTCCATTTCTTGTCCACCAAATATGATATATGGTTGCTGCCAGTGTAGCTATGAATACTTGGCACCCAAACCTATTTATTTTAGCATTTGAGATCTATCTCATCACGCCATGAACACTATTGGCACGAGTAGTCCACCTTATCCAAGTCTTGACGCTAGCCAATACCTGATTACTAAAGTAACATTTGAAAAAAAAAAAGATGCTTTCATGTTTCTTTGTTCAGCCCACATATTAGGCCTTCTTCTTCTTCACATATATTGTATTTAAATAATCTAGATCTCAATCTTAGCCTATTTAAAATCACAAGCCAGAAAATAATTCTATGCATTGGTATAGACATTCGATCCCACACTTTCCCTTGCCAGTATACAGTTGGGAACTTAGGGTAGAAACATCTATAAGCATCATTAATCAAATACGTATGTCTTGAATCTTTTGGAAAGGTATTTAGCTCCATCAACTTCTTTTTGACTCGAACCACTTGTTTCTAATACCAACTACTGTTGGGAGGCACCTCATAGACCCTCTAGTTCTCCTCCCTTATGTACCTTGTATTCACCCATTTGACCCATAGTGTATCCTTCTTTGATTTAATTGCCCATGCTAACTTTTCTGTTGCCGCTTCATTCCATTCTTTGATTCTTCTCAACCCCAAGCCCCCTTCCTTTTTGGTTTTGCATAAATCATCCCATGCCACCAAGCCCGGTCCACTTGTATCTACTCCTTTTCATATAAAGCTTTTGCAAATTGAATTGACTTTTTGCATAACTTGTTGGGTTTTATGCCCTAAATAAAATTCATTTCAATATAATCAGATTTACTTATTAATATAGATCAGAAATAACATTTAATGTTGCATGGTTCACATGATTTATTTCATGATTATATGTACATAATGTATAAATTCATCTGAAACCCTTTTCACATACTTGATCCTGTTTATTGTGCTGTCAATACATTGGAAAGTAAACATGACTATGTGAATAAAGTTTTCTAGATTTATCAGACATGGGGTTTTATTGATATGATAATCTACAACATAGTTTACTTGCATTTGGAGAAGTGCTATGTTCTTTCCAGAGCATTGGTTAAAATAAAGCTCAGGTTAGATGCATGGAGTATGCATCGGAAGGGACCGATATTGAACTTTGACTTAGATTTATTAAACTTACCGTAATATCTATTCAAGTCAATATCGCCTAGTTAATCCTAGATCAAATGATCTTAATCCTGTTATGATTAGGCTCAATCTCGAAAGGCTATTCGTGTTCTTTGATTTGTTAGTTAAGCCTACTTTTAGGTCAGGGTGATACGTACATTTTGGGAACACGGTAGTGCAATTGAGTGGGAGCACTAATATAAACATGGAATCTATAGCTTCTATCTGGCGAATAGTAAGTAAAGGATGATCTCCTTCGAGCTTGATCAAACGAAAATAAATGGTGGAGATCTCATTTCACATAAGTTGAAATATCATTTATACGGGGTTAAGTGTTTTAAGGATTAAATACATTGTAGGGTGTAACGCTAATCTAATCCCTTTACAGTGTAGATCATTCATATAGAGGATCATTGATCAAATTAGGATTATAACAATGGATAACTAATGATGTGTCTATATGGTGAACATATAGAGCATTCTATATACTGAGAGTGCAATTCTAAGTTCTATGCGTAGGTTCAACGAAGAATTAATAAGTTAGTGAATTTTAGTAATAAATTCTTGATCTACTTATTGGAAGCTCGGTTATATAGACCCATGGTCCCCGCACTAGTTGAGATAATATTGCTTGTAAGACTCATACAATTGGTTTTGATTAATCAATTATAATTCTCAAATTAGACTACGTCTATTTGTGAATTTTTCACTAAGTAAGGGCAAAATTGTAAAGAAAGAGTTTTAGGGGCATATTTGTTAATTATGATACTTTGTATGGTTCAATTAATAAATATGATAAATGACAATATTATTTAATAATTATTTATAGTTATTAAATAGTTAGAATTGGCATTTAAATGGTTGAATTAGAAAAATTGGCATTTTTGAGAAAATCAGATGCAGAAAAGGTAAAACTACAAAATTGCAAAAAGTGAGGCCCAAATCCACTTTGTATGGCCGGCCACTTTTGTAGGTAATTTAAACTGATATTTTCATTATTTTAATGCCAAATAATTCAAACCTAACCCTAGTGGAATGCTATAAATAGATAGTGAAGGCTTCAGGAAAATTACACTTAAATTTTCTATTTTTCCTTCAGAGAAAAACCCGAGCCTTTCTCTCTCCCTATCTTTAGCCGCCACTTCTTCTTTCTCTTCCCTCTTGAATTTCGAAATTCTTAGTGTGAGAGTAGTGCCCACACACAGCAAGTGATACCTCAATCATAGTGAGGAAGATCGTGAAGAAAGACATTCAACAAGAAGGAGTTTCAGCACTAAAGAATCAGAGAAAGAGATCCAGGTTCAGATATTGATAATGCTCTGCTACAAAAAGGAATCAAGGGCTAGATATCTGAACGGAAGGAGTCATATTATTCCGCTGCACCCAATGTAAGGTTTACTAAACTTTATATGTGTTTATTTTATCGTTTTAGAAAGTTCATATTTAGGGTGTTAATCAACATACTTGTGAGTAGATCTAAGATCCTGGTAAAATAATTTCCAACATAACTTTCATGGGAAGGATCGTGAGTTGTGACCAGTAAGAGTGAATTGCCATTACCCTTGAGGATGGTTCCACAACTAGAGGCACTTCTTCAATCCTGCCCCATTTCCTTGATTTCTATATTCGACCTTTTGCCACTCAAGGAGAGGATCAAATTGTTATCTCTAACATCTTGACTGGCATCTTCAGTCTCCTTTCCCCTATCCAATCTTTAGCCTTGGCCAGCCCATTCACCACGGATGAAATTAAGACAACCCTGTTCAACCTTTTTGGGGATAAAGCCCCTGGTTTTGATGGTTTAAATGCCCATTTCTACCAAAAAAATTGGCATACCATAGGACAGGATCTTTGCATAGCCATCCTCGATGTCCTCAATAATCACTCTGACATCTCCCCAGTCAATGAAACAATCTTGGTGTTAATTCCTAAGAAGAAGAACTCCACCACTCTTTGCAATTTCATACCTATTAGCCTATGCTCCACCGTGTATAAGATTATATCCAAGGTTTTAGCCAACATGGTGAAAAATGTTCTTGACTCCATAATCTCTTGTAATTAAAGTGCTTTTCTCTCTGATAGGCTTATCTTTGATAATATCTTCATTTCCAATGAGCTTATTAATGCCATACACTATAGGAAAAAGAGGCAAATAGGGTTGGGCTGCTCTTAAACTTGACATGGAGAAGGCTTTTGATAAAGTTAAATGGAGCTTTGTCAAAGCCATCCTTACTCATGTTGGTTTTCCCCCAACCTTTATCTCCCTGGTAATGAGATGCCTCTCCTCGGTTGTGTATCACATCTCTATTAATGGCACCCTTTTTGAGAGCATTACTCCTACCAGGGGTATCAGGCAAGGTGATCCCCTCTCACCCTTCATCTTCTTGTTAGTGGCAAAAGGGTCTCTCTGCTTCCATTTGTGTCAAGGAGCATGGCAATCACTTTGTTGGGCTCAAGATTTGTAGAAATGCTCCTATGATCTCTCACCTCCTATTTGCTGATGACAACATCTTATTCACCCCTGTCACTAAAAGTTCCAACATTCCCATCAAGGAAATCTTGAGCTCTTATCAAAAGGCAACTGGGCAAACCGTGAACCTAGCCAAGTCTACCGTAATGTTCTACCCTAATACTACCAATGTTTCTAAGGATTTTTTCAGGAACTCCCTTAGTCTAGATTGTGAGGGATTCATTAGTAAGTATCTTGGTGTACCTCACTGCACTGGTAGAATGAACAACTCCCATTTCCATTATATTGTTCAGAAAGTTTCCTCTAAAATGAATATCTGGAATGGGAAATTTTTTTCAAGGGCTTTTAAGGAAACTCTTATCAAGGTCGTGGTCCAGACTATACCATCGTTTGCTATGTCTTGCTTCAAACTCCCCAAAACCACTTGTCACACCCTGCATAAACTTATTGCTAGGTTCTGGTGGGGTTCTTACAGTAACAAAAGCAAGATACACTGGAAAAACTGGTTCATCCTTTGCACTTCTAAATTTTATGGAGGCCTAGGCTTCAGATCCCTTACGAATCACAACCAAGCCTTAATTGCCAAGCAAGCTTGGAGAATATGGGCCAACCCTTCCTCCTTGCTTCACACTCTCCTTAAAGCTAGATACTTAAAAAATAATGATTTTCTTAATGCCCTTAAAGGTCATTGTGCTTCAAATACCTGGAGAAGTCTCTTATGGGGGAGGGAGCTCCTATAGAAAGGCCTTGTTTGAAAAGTGGGAACTGGCAGGTCCACTCCTTGACCGACCCTAACTGGGTCCCAGGTTTGCACTCGGTATCTTTCTTGCATAACTTTAATCATCCTGATCACAATGTCTCGTTTTCATTGATAATGATAGTTGCTGGAATTTCTTTAAACTTCACCAATTTTTGCCTCCATATCAGGTCCAAGAGATTCTCAAGATCCCCATTGACCCTTCCTCAAATGATACCCTAATTTGGAAGCATCATCCCTCTGGAAATTTCACTGTCAATTATGCCTACCATTTAGCCAACTCCAGCCCCACATTAACATTACCATCTTCATCCAATACTGACTGCTTTAAACACTGGTGGATAACCGTTTGGAACACCAAAACCCTCCCAAAATTAAAACACTTCACCTAGAAAGCTTTCTACCACATTCTTCCTTGAAGTCTGAACCTTTTCCATAAGAAATCTCTTGCTAGCCTCTACTGCCCATTTTCAAACAACAATGTAGAGTCGATTACCCATGCCCTTCTCCACTGTCCCGGGGCTAAGTCTGTGTGGAAACATTCTTCTCTCAAAGCCTTTTATCTTTCAAATTTTAATTGTGATATTAAAAAAATTTATCCAAGAGGCTTAGATTACCTTAATAATGATACTTTCACTCTATTTATTAGCTTAATTTGGTAGATTTGGAACAGGAGAAACAATGCTCTCTTTAACCGAACTACTAACAATCCCATTGAGGTGGAAGAATTTGTTTGTTCATTATTGTAGAATGTGACAGTCAGTAGTCCCGTGATCCGTAAGGGGAAATACCGGGTAAGCTGTACAATCCCACACCGCCTGGGGAAGGTCAAGTGGGATGATTCTGACACTGTGTAGGTATGGGACTGCACAGTTGAAGAGGGCTTAAATGGATTGATTGGTACTACCTATATCAACAAGGTGCATCTTGTTTTTCGGTAGCCTATCTCGAAAGAACTCCACAGTTAAGCGTGCTTGGCTTGGAGCAATTTCAAGGATGGGTGACCTCCTGGGAAGTTTTCCCAGGAAGCGTGTGAGTGAGGACAAAGCACGCTGGAAACACTCGTGTTGGTCTGTAGGGTCAGTCATCAATCCAGGAAGCAGCTAAAGTGACGTACTCGTGTATAAGAGCCATTCATTCCGTGGGTGTAAGGACCCAATGGAGGCTTGAAGCGGGGATGTTACAAATGGTATCAGAGCCTTGACCCAGCCGGAAGTGTGGTCGACGAGGACGTCGGACCCCGTAAGGGGGGGTGATTGTGACGATCGGTAGTCCGTGATCCGTAAGGGAAATGCGGGTAGCCGTACAATCCCACACCGCCTGGGGAAGGTCAAGTGGGATGATTCTGACACTGTGTAGGTATGGGACTGCACAGTTGAAGAGGGCTTAAATGGATTGATTGGTACTACCTATATCAACAAGGTGCATCTTGTTTTTCGGTAGCCTATCTCGAAAGAACTCCACAGTTAAGCGTGCTTGGCTTGGAGCAATTTCAAGGATGGGTGACCTCCTGGGAAGTTTTCCCAGGAAGCGTGTGAGTGAGGACAAAGCACGCTGGAAACACTCGTGTTGGTCTGTAGGGTCAGTCATCAATCCAGGAAGCAGCTAAAGTGACGTACTCGTGTATAAGAGCCATTCATTCCGTGGGTGTAAGGACCCAATGGAGGCTTGAAGCGGGGATGTTACATAGAATTATCAAGAAGTCCAAACTCTCACAACCCCACCTCAGCCCTTTGGAATACATTGCATCGGATCAGGCCCCAACTTCACAAAATGAACCAGCAGCTCATTCTCTCAAACATGGTCAATTACTGTTGATGCTGCCCTTGATTTAGTGTAGCTTAGAACAGGTCTGGGGGCTTCAATTCGAAACAGCCAGAACCACCCAATTACAAGTTTTTCTCTCTCAAAATGGGGTGCCTCTACACCCCTTTTTGCTGAAGCTCAAGCACTTTTGGAGGGCCTTCATTGGTGTACTGCAATCAAGCTTCCTCTTGTATATATTGAATCAGATTGTTTACAGTTGATCTCAAAGGTTAAGAGCTTTTAGAAGGACAACTTAGCTTTGCCCAGTGTTATTGAGTTAATTTAGAAATCCTTATCTCCATTCCCTAATTCTTCTCTTCACCACATCTCAAGGAATAATAACTGTGATGCCCATCAAAATGCTAGGGAAGCTTTAAGGCAGGATAAGGATTGGGTTTGGAGGATTTAGCTTTCCCTTCCTACTTTTGTAACGGTTTCGTGGTTTCTTTGATTTTTCTCTCTTTTGTTACAGTTACTTCAAAAAAAAAAAAGCTAACTTTATCAAAATAAAATTCTAGTACATCTAATTCATTTATATATTTAATATTTAGCATATTCAATTAAACTAACAAATATACCTTTAATTCAAATTAAAATACTCACAAATATATAAACATAAATCTGTAAAAAAAAATAACTTTAAAAATTCATGAATATATAAATAAACAAATATATAAAAATATAATTTATAAAGTAATAAATAAATAAAATATTTACAAATTAATAAATAAACAAAATATATAAATATCTGTCGACAACGAATTTCTCGACGGTCACTCGGTGGTGGTGGCTCAGTGGTGATCCGTAACCCAAGACGCAGTGGTGGTGGCTCAGTAAGGGTTTTTAGAGATTGTTGGGTCAAATGGTCAAAGAAGAAAGGAGTGAGAGAAGTGGTGGTGGTCGTCATTGCCACATGAGAGAGAGAGAGTGAGAGATAGAGCGAAGTAAGAGATTGAGTGAAAATGGAGAGAGCGTAAATGAAAGAGAGCGATTGAGGAAGGAGAGAGAGCGGACGGAGAGAGCGATTGAGGAAGGAGAGAGAGTGGACGGAGAGAGTGAGGACGATAGAGAGCTTGAATCGGTGGAGGGGAGTGTCGACAGTGGTGGAGGCGATCGCTGATGATCGTGGAGGGCTTAAATCGGTGGTGAAGGCCTCGAATCGCCAAAGATGACAAAGAGACCAGTGTGAGAGAGCGAAATGAAGTTAAGATCTAGAATTTGGGGGTTTAATAAGGCTTTGGCATTCCTGACGATTAGAAACCGTCACCATAGTATGCCCGACGGTTTCTAACCGTCGAAGTTCCCATTACAAAAGCCCGCTCAATTTTTATGTGACTATATTAAACTATCAGGGATGCGATACGTCTATTTAAAACTGTTGAGAATACCCAATTACAGTCGACGATTTAAACAGTCATGTAACTTTATTAGCGACAGTCCTAAAAAAAACCAATTTGAGGACCGACGGGAATAAGTCATTTTGTAGTAGTGTAGGGCCGAATGTGACATTTGAAAGAGTCCGACAAGGCCAAATTAGAAAATTTGTGGGTGTACACATCAGAAATTTGTGGATTTTTTGAAAAAGGTCAAAGGACCCAATATTAGATCAGGCACACATTGGCCGAAAGGTCCCAAATGGAGGTTAAAGGTAGAGGCAACAAAAGTTTTTGTTTGGTTCTGATACCATGTTAAAATTTAGGAAAGTACGTAGGGTTTCATTTTAAAATCAATTGACAATAGAAAGAGTAACACATTCATTTTATATATGATGTTTTATTTCCACACATTAGTAATTTGATACTATTTCTAGTATACCTATATAAAATATTTCATCAACTAGACTACAGAATAGCATAATATTTTTTTACCATATCTCTGAACATAATATGAATATTTTATTAATAATTTAAAACTGTCTGAAAAATATACTTAATAAAAAAAATATTTAGTAAAATTAATTGATTCATATGATTTTAAAGACATATTTAAACTAAGAAAAAAAGAATATCCACACACAAATTTGGATTAAATTACAACACAAAATATAAGTTAGTAAGTTTTTAATTTATAATACTTTATATTTTTTTAGAAATTAATAGATAAGAGAGCAGTGGTTTTTTTTAAAAATATATCTTACTTTATTTTTTCTTAAAAATATAATAGAAAAATATTTTGTTTAGTAACTATCATAAGTAACTGAATAATACAATATCATAAACACTTCATATGATAATGTTCTCGTAAATATGTTGAACTTTGATTTATTATTATTATCTTATCCCATTTTTATTTAAAAAGAGAGTAACTAGTTCAATCTTCATACCACATTTGTAGAATAGTCTTTAGAGCATCTCAAGGAGATTGTATTTCTCCATTTTGCTGCTCCAACGTAGCTTTATATGTGTGCTACGGTGCACGACATATATATATACTGTTAGAGATTTTATTACAATGGAAGAAAATCAAGATATTGCAACTCTATTGTAATACAATATAAGGACCAACAAAGAGATTAAATAAATGTTACAACAACATAATATACAATATATATTACATATATATATGAAACGTAGAAGAGAAGATAGAGTACACAATATTATATAACACACACATATTATTTGAAGAAATATATATATACTCACTTACAACCTTAAGTGTAGATTAGTAGGGATCACCATGACTTGAACAAGGTATTGCACCTTTCTTCAAAAGCTTATTTCCCCCTATCTCTAAGTACTAAGGGAACTCTCATGGAAATAGCTTTGGGAATTATCAAGCCTTAGAGTTTTCTAGCAAAGTACTTTTTTTTTAATAGAAAACTTCCTCTCCAAAATGAGCACCTTAGACCTCTTTATATAGTGTTTAGAATATCACCATTTGAAATTCAAACTCATAACCCCTATAAATGTTATGGACTCAAATATAACTCTTACACACACCATAACTCCTATAGCATTAAGAATTTCAAATAAAGGTGTGTAACATCTTTTACACTCTTAATGTTGGTGATAATGGTGGAAGTTACTCATAGTAACAACTCCCCAAATGTTACAAAAAGATGACAACTAATATAGTCATATGTTACATATTATTAGTTTATTACACATATTTAATCTATATATTATATTATTATAAATAATATAACAATCCCCCACTAGATTAAATATTATCTCTTTAGTAACAAACTTGTAACATTTGTAACATTTATTTAATCAATCAAAAATATTATATCCAAATATAACATTCCCCCACTTTGATTGACTAAATACACACTTCTAAAGAAATCTTGCTTAGGTGCATTAGGTAAAATGTCTTTCGACTTGAATTTTACCTTAGTGTAGTTACCACAAAGTTTGATGAAATTTTGGTTGCCGTAGCATTGAACCATTATTCCTTTAATACAAATCGGTGATAACACACACACCCTCGCTAATGCTCACTTGAGACCGCATGTCTCGCTCTTGCACCGTTAATGGCCATGTGCAAAATTCCAATTCATGGACTCTCTAGAGAATAACTCTAAATTCTCATAAGAGGCGGCACCACCTCTAGTCCATATAGGTGGAGTTTTAGTGTCTCACCACTCTTTAGACACTTCTTAAACTTAAGTGAGTTTTCTTAAGCTTAAGCTCCATTAAAAAACCTTTCGATTTTAACCCTAAACTTTCACACGTACTCATCCATAGATAGGACAATTGAGTACCATATTCACTCTATTGACTTGTTATTACCTATTGAACTTAATACTAGATTTTTACTAGTGTTAAGATAGGTTACCATCAATGAGTGAAACATTAAGGGAGTTTAAGTCCTATCCCTCAAAAATTCATGCTTTAATCTTGTACGGAGATTAAGCGATTTGTTATAACCTCTCACTATTGATTCCATGTGAATCATGCATGCCAAAATATAGTGTTCACTTTGTGACCACTTTTCTCCTTAAGTACTTAAGCTTTGAAAATTTAATCATAAAAGATTAATTTTCACACAACTCAAATTCTCAATTATTTTGATACCAAACATATCAAAAATACACCAATTTAGACACCAAACATGTCTAAATTCTCATATTTTATTTTTAGACACCAAGTATGTCTAAACTTTCTCATATTTTGGAGTATACACCCCACACTTTCACATTTCATTATCAAGATAATATCTTGATTTTAAAATATAGAAGACCACTTTGTTTCTATAATTTCTCTTAAATTTAATTTCCTTCTTGAAATTATTTTCACCAAAATTTGACACCAAATATGTCAATATTTTCACTTATGCACATAGCCAAACTTGATTTAGAATTTGAATTCAAAATCAAAAATATCAACAATGTCTCATCACATTTTGATTAAATTTGTGGTTCACCCCCACATTTCTACCATAAAGTGTATATTAAATATCACCTTTTTGTATTTTCCTCTTGAAATGACTTTTTAAGGTCACTTTGAAAATACTATTTGTTATTTTTAGTTTTCTCAACAAAATTAAAATATCAAACTCACATCACCACTTTGATTATTTAAGATTCAAAATTGCTTCTCCAATTTTGTTATCTTTTCACTATTTTTGAATCCACATTGATTCATTTACTTTTGAGTCCAAAATTGCTCTTCCAATTTATGGCTCATTTCACAAGTTTGGATTCACTTTTAATCCATTTGTTCTTGCTTATGACAATGCAAGTCCAATAAAAGTGTAACTCTCATAGTCCACTTTTTCTTATCTCAAATATGAGATGCTTATCTCTTATAACCCAATAAAATATGTAAAAAATTCTCAAAAGCCATCTTTTATTATCTCATAAAGTGAGATGTTCACTACCAAATTGAAAAAGAATTTAAAATATTCTTTATTCACAAAATAGATGATAATAATTTCCACATCAATAGCAATAAACAATATTATATTATTACTATCAACATTATTATCATAATATATAACTCATACATTAATATAATATGTATGTTACTAATCAACATCTTATATGTAACATACACATGAGATCAATATTAAATTCACAATATATATGTTACATATCTCATATATATAACATATATACTATAATATACATATATATCATATACACATAATATATACATTAATTACACAACTATATATGTTACATACCTCACACATATATAACATATATATACACATTAATATACATGATATATATTATATACACATATATAACATATATTATGTATGCATGTCTCATATAAATATACAAAAATAATTATTTCTACATATTTAATCTCACTAATATATATTATATCACATGCTCTACATATATATAATATATATTACTCATATATGCATGTTATATATTATATATCTCACATATATATACACATATAAACATGTTATAAATTTAAATATCATATTCTATATTACTATATATAACAATATGATATAAACTCATGATCACATATATAAACTCATATATATATCATATATATTACTATCATATAAAATGGTAAATCACAAAATATACACCACCATGCTTTTCACAAAATCCCTTATCCTTATATTCTCACAATCTTGATTTATCACCTCTTCCATTGAAAAGGGATAAGCTTTTGATTGTTAGAGATTTTATTACAATGGAAGAAAATCAAGATATTACAACTCTATTGTAATACAATATAAGGACCAACAAAGAGATTAAAGAAATGTTACAACAACATAATATACAATATATATTACATATATATATGAAAGGTAGAAGAGAAGATAGAGTACACAATATTATATAACACACACACACACATATTATTTGAAGAAATATATTTATATATATACTCACTTACAACCTTGAGTGTAGATTAGTGGGGATCACCATGACTTGAACAAGGTATTGCACCTTTGTCCAAAAGCTTATTTCCCCCTATCTCTAAGCACTAAGGGAACTCTCATGGAAATAGCTTTAGGAATTATCAAGCCTTAGAGTTTTCTAGCAAAGTACTTTTTTTTAATAGAAAACTTCTTCTCCAAAATGAGCACCTTAGACCTCTTTATATAGTGTTTAGGATATCACCATTTGAAATTCAAACTCATAACCCCTATAAATGTTATGGACTCAAATGTAACTCTTACACACACCATAACTCCTATAGCATTAAGAATTTCAAATAAAGGTGTGTAACATCTTTTACACTCTTAATGTTGGTGATAATGGTGGAGGTTACTCATAGTAACAACTCCCCAAATGTTACAAAAAGATGACAACTAATATAGTCATATGTTACATATTATTAGTTTATTACACATATTTAATCTATATATTATATTATTATAAATAATATAACATATACCGTGTATATTTCATTTTTTTATTATTCTATTATATATAATATGTATTACTTTTTTGTATAATTATTTTAGAAAATGGTAAACTGATACACTTCTATTTTTTTGGCATTCGAAAAAAAATTATTTTTCTAACTGTTGTATATATTGTACTTATTTAAGATATATTGTAAAATTTTAAGATACTCAAAAAAATAATACCCCAAAAATATAATTCAAACAATCTTTTGTACACGTAAATCTTTTATACGCTTGCATAATAAATTATATGAATAGTATTTTTTATAAGGACTTTTATTTTTACATTTTAAAACCGTTTTTTTGTTATTTTTACGGAATTCTACATAGAAACTTCTATTGCAATTAACAGAACAACTAAAATCGCAATCAAAATACTTATAGCAACCTACATAGAAACTACAGGAGAAACTATTTTAGAAACCCAAACAGTAAATTTGAAAAAAAAAAATTAAAAAAATAGTATATGAAGTAATTTTTCTTAGAAGTATTAAATTTTTGAAAATTTTCTATTAAAATGATTTTCTAATAATTTAAAATACAACTAAATAAAGAAATGAAATAAAAATTATTATTTTTTTCATTCTATTTTATTTTATTACCTCCAACTAAAATCCACATAAATTTAACAATAGTGTGACCACATGAATACGTTGGAAATGATCTTCGAATTCTTCTTTCACCAGCACTACTGGTTTTTCTTGGTCATAAAATCTATGCAAATTTTAATGTTCTATGACAGCACTGGTTTAACACTACTGCAAAGTTTTTTTTTTATAATAAATCACTACGGCAAAGTTAGTGTTGAGAATTTTTTTGATAACACATTACGTTTAGCAAGATTTTATTTGGGATATAATCCTGAAATCAAATCGATGACCCCATTATACAAAATTTTACATAATCATTTTTTTCACATATTGAAAGAATCTTAGTTGAGAAAAAGGAATACACTGACATGGGACAAATTGATAAAGAAAAAGGTTATTTATGTAAATATAAATTTGAAACAGAACCTTCTAAAAGAAAAGCTAAAACAAAAAAGAATGGAGTGAAATTTGTTATCACAATTCTCAAAACCTTTCCTCTTTCTCTACTTTTCCTTAACAACCAAGTCTTCTTTTCATGCTTTTTCTTCGTCTTCTTCTTTGCTCTGTGCTCTGCTACTTATAAATTTAACCCCATATCTTCAACCAAAGCTTTCTCTCTTCCTTTCTTTCTTTCTTTCTTAGTCTCTCTCTATGTGTTCATCAATGGCAGGTGAAGCAGAAGACACATATGCCAAACCCCAAAAGGTAGTTTCAGACCCAAAGCAACAAAACCAAAGTAACAATAAGTTTCAATCTAATTTTCTCTATAAAGCAGCCATAGTTACAATTTTCATGATCGTTTTACCACTTTTCCCATCACAAGCTCCTGATTTTATAAACCAGAATTTACTCACCAGAAGTTGGGAGCTCATCCATCTTCTCTTCGTCGGCATAGCCATCTCGTACGGTCTATTTAGTCGCAAAAACGACGACGTAGAGAAGGAAAACGGCAACAACGCAAAATTAGACAATGCCCAATCTTACGTCTCCCGATTTCTCCAAGTTTCGTCGGTTTTCGATGACGAATCTGAGAACCCATCTGTGTCTGATGACAACAAGGTCCAAACTTGGAGTAGTCAGTACTACAGGAACGAACCACCGATGGTCGTCGTAGCTAAAGAAAGCTCTGTTACAAACGAAAATGGCGGAAACAGCAACGGGTCATCGAGAACTGGAGAAAGACCGCTGCTTTTACCGGTTCGGAGCTTGAGGTCTCGGATTCCTGAGTCGGACATTGAAAACGGTGCCGTTTCGAGCTCTGGTGGTGATGTTTCTCGTTCGAACTCGATGACCGGTTCTAGAAGGTTTTCGAGCAATTCGAACCGGGAATTTGGAGGGTTGGATTATGATAAAGTGGAGGAGAAGTTTAAGGAAAGTGTTGTTCTTCCTTCTCCGATTCCATGGCGATCGAGATCGGGAAGGTTAGAGATGAAGGAAGAGATTGATGAATTCAGTCGGGTCGAATCTCGGAATTCGGAGCCTCAACCCGCCCGTTTGACCCGACCCAATTCGTTTCCCTCTTCGACGAATACTCCATCGGAATCCCAAGCCAAGATTTCGGAGGACAGAGTTAGAAAGAAGACGATATACGACAGGTCGTATCCTCCTCCACCACCACCGCCACCACCGTCGTTTCCTTACAAATCATCGTCGTTTAAACCAAACACTACTTTCTCAAACGACAGTGAGAGTTTGGGTTGTAATAATAATCAGAATAATCCAAGTATCAACAAACTTCGTAATGAGGAGGAAAAAAGAGAAGAAGAAGAAGAAAATTTGGTTGAGAAAATGATGATGGAATTTGATCAAGAAGAGACAGAGAGTGAAGATGATGAAATTGGAAGTCGTTTGGGACAAAACGATGTCGTTGAAAGCCCAAAAGAGAGTCCTGAAACGACATCGTATAACAGTAGTGTTGGAGATGGAGGCCCAGATGTGGATAAGAAAGCTGACGAATTCATAGCCAAATTTAGAGAGCAAATTAGGCTTCAGAGAATCGCATCCATTAAAAGATCGAGTGCCCAGATGAGTAAAAAATTATCAAGGTAAACGAAAAAACAGATTGAAGGACATTTCTTCCAACTATTTTTAGTATTTAGTCTCTCTTTTATCTCTTTCTTTGATAGGTTTTATATAAAGATATTCATATATGTATAATGTTTTAATTTAAATTTCAGGTTATGATGATAGTTTTTGTTTTAAACAAAGTGATCATATGGTATACAAAGGATTTTTATTGTTTGTTGTTTTGCCACAAAATTTACTGAAGTGGTATTGTTCTTCTTATAAAAAGACTTTGGTGATATCTTATTGGTTATGGGAATAAATTTACATGCACACATGAAAAAATGCCTGAAAAATTGTTTGTTTTAGAAGAAAGGAGAAAATAGTCATATGAAAACTAGAGAAATTCTAAAGGGCAGCTGATAACAGGTTCTACAGATTATTAATTGATGATAAAATGAGATTATTCCTTTTTTAAGAAATACTCAGTGACAAAAACGTGCCACACACATCAAAATAAATTTAATTTAAAATATGTGGTAATTTCAGAAGTTTAAAATCATACTACAATTTATTATAATTTCTTCTCAGTTTCATAATTTTGAGTGAATAACAAATTACTAAACATGACAACTTTCAAATGTATGTTGGTTACATTGACAACAACACAGAATGAAGTCACGTCTCAAAATTTATAAACCATTTCTATATAACCAAAACTTCTTTTAAGTATGCCAGAAACCTTCGAGAAAAGAAAAGATTAGTAAACTTGCGAAAGTGTAATATTATTAACTTTTGTATGTTAAACGGACATACAACTGTTAAGAGTAAAGAAAGAGAACGAAAGGGAAAATCTGAGAAATGAATCTTGTATTAGCAAAAGAGCTCTATATATACATGATACAAAGGAGAATACATTATTTAACTTACTAACAGAAAGTAGTTAAAGATACAGCTGTACAAAAGAAGAAACTAACTAACTATTAACAATAGTAGCTAACTTCTTAACACCCCCCGCAAATTGAGCTGGGATAGAGATGCAAGGCTCAGTTTGTCTCTCAAAAGCTGAAATCTGGAGGTGGACAGAGGCTTTGTAAGAATGTCTGCGAGTTGATACTGAGCTGGAGTATGCTTCACGAGAAGTCGATTATTAGAAATTCGTTCACGGACAAAATAAAGATCAAGCTCAATATGCTTTGTTCTTGAGTGAAGAACAGGGTTGGCAGACATTAAAACAGTGCTTTGATTGTCACACCAAATCATGGGAATAGGAAGCTGTGCAAAGCCAATCTCAGTGAGCAACGATTGCAGCCAGACCATTTCAGCAGTGGCATTTGCAAGACTCCTATATCAAGCTTCTGTGCTCGAATGAGACACAGTTTTCTACTTCTTTGAACTCCACAAAACCAGATTTGATCCTAAGAAAATGCAGAAACCCGAAGTTGATCTTCGATCATCAGGATCGGATGCCCAATCTGCATCACAAAAACCTGTCAAAACAAGTTTGGAGCAGGTTTTGAGGCGTAGCTCGTGATCAATAGTCCCTTTAAGATATCGAAGAATCTTTTTGACAACTTTGAAGTGAGGCTCAAGTGGATTGTGCATAAATTGGGACACTTTGTTGACAACATATGCTATTTCTGGTCGAGTAATTACAGCATATTGTAAAGCCCCTATAAGACTTCTGTATAGATGGGGATCAGGAACAGGATCACCAATGAGACCAGAAAGTTTTTCAGAGTTGACCATTGGATTGGGAAGAGAGTTAGCACAATCCATTGGCTCTATGGAATAAGTCACTTATATACTTCTTTTGGCATAAGTGAAGTCCATCAGAGAGATGAGTGACTTGAATGCCTAAGAAGTAATCAATTTCTCCCAAATCTTTAAGTGCAAAAGTTGCATTAAGAGCTATAATAAGGCTGTTTAATTTATTGAGAGAGCTACCAGTAACAAGAATGTCATCCACATAGACAAGGATGAAAATGATGGAGCTTGCTGTAACTTTCAGAAACAATGATTGGTCAGCTTTGGCTGAACTAAAGCCAAGAGTGTGCAAAGCTGTCCTGAGTTTGTCAAACCAAGCCCTTGGGGCTTGTTTTAGTCTATAGATTGCTTTGTTTAACTTGCACACTAGGTCTGGATTGTCAGGATCAATAAATCCGGGGGCTTGAGTCATGTAAACTTCCTCAATTAAGTCTCCATTTAGAAAAGCGTTGTTGACATCGAGTTGTCTTATGGTCCAACCATTGGAGAGAGCAATGGTTAAGATCACTCGAATTGTGGTTGGTTTTATAACCGGGCTAAAGGTTTCTGTAAAATCAAAACCATATTGTTGGAGGAAACCTTTAGCCACTAGTCTTGCTTTAGGTGTAGAGTTAGTACCATCTGAGTTCTCTTTCTCTCTAAACACCCAGTTGGAACCAATGGGTTGCCTGCCATGAGGCAGATGAACTAAAACCCATGTTTTGTTCCTTTTTAGAGCAACAATTTCATTTCCCATAGCTGCATTCCACTTTGGAGACTTAAGAGCAGCAGCAACTGTAAGAGGAGTTTGAGAGGCCAGTAAAACTTTGGGCTTGTATGTACCAGCTTTAGCCCGAGTTACCATAGGGTGACTGTTGGTAATAGGGGCATGCTGAGTTGCTGTGGAAGTGGAAGCAACTGTGGTATCAGGAACAACAGTAGCAGGAAGAGACTCACTTGATGTAGTTGGAGGCAACTGTGGTGAAGCAGTAGGAGATACCGGTCCAACAACTGTAGGAATCTTAACAGAACTATCATCAGAGTGAGGTTGCTGCTGGTTTGGTAAGACAGGTGCAACAGGTGGTTGTTCTCGAGCAATGATGGGAATGGTGGAGGATGCATTTGGTGAAACATAAGAGCAAGAAACAGAGTTATTAGTAGAGATATCTGTAAATGGAAAGTGAAATTCATCAAACAAAACATCTTTAGAAATAAAATTTCTCCCAGAGGAAGAAAGACACTTGTATCCTTTGTGTTTTAACCTATAACCAATGAAGGTACACCTTTCAGACCTAAACTCCAATTTGTTTTTATTATAAGGTCTGGTATTTGGATAACAAGCACAACCAAATACCTTTAAAGTGGAGTAATCGGGTGTTTTGTGGAACAATTTGTGAAGGGGATTGTCATTGGCTATGACATGAGTGGGAAGCTTATTTATGATATAGCAGGAAGCTCTTATAGCCTCATCCCAATAAGAGAGAGGCATAGAAGCCTGAGCTAGTAAAGTCAAGGCCGACTCAACAAGATGTTTGTGTTTTCTTTCAGCTACACCATTTTGTTAGTGAGTAGTTGGACAAGAAAACTTATGAGAGATACCATTTGTGATTAAGTATGGTTCTAAAGCTTGGTATTCATCACCCCAATCGGATTGGAAAGATATTATAGGTAGATTCAGCTCTTTTTCTATTTTGGTTCTGAAGTTAATGAAGGTTTGCAAAGCTTCAAATCTGGCTTTGAGAAGGAAAACCCAAGTGTACCTAGAAAAAGCATAAATAAAGTGTATATAGTACCTATAACCACAAGATGAAAGCATGGGACAAGGCCCCCAAATGTCAGTGTGAATTAATTGGAGGGGTCTTGTGTACACAGTAGTAGAAATGGGGAAAAGGAAACTTGTGAATTTTTCTTTTGCAACAAGCATCACAAAAATCAGTTATGCTTTTATTTCTTTGGGGAATATTACATTGGGCTATTATGGCAGTTACATTTCTAGCTGAAGGATGAACTAGTTTCTTATGCCACAAAGAAAACAGATTACATTCAGATGTAGAAGTAGAAGCAACATTTGCATTAACTACAGTGTACACTTTATTAGAATGAATAAAGGATGTGAGATCAGATTTGGTGAGTTGTGAGGGATCTATGACAAAGAGACTGTGCCTAAGATGGCCTTGCAGCAGTGTCTCCTTCGAAACCTGATCTTTGATCAGACAATGATTAGGATAGAATTCAAAAAGGCATTGTTATCAGCAGAAAATTGAGACACTGAAATCAGATTTTTTGTAATGTGGGGAACATGTAGCATTCTTCTCAAGAATAGAGGTTTATTGGAAGTAGATGAGTGGAAAAGAGTATTACCAATATTTTGGATTGGAAAACTAACCCCATCACCCATGTGCACCTGATCTTGACCAAAGTAAGGTTGTTTTTGAGAAAAGTTTGCAGCATTGGGAGTGTAGTGAGATGTAGCACCAGAGTCAGGATACCAAGCTTCATCTGTCACTGTATCTGCAGTAGCAATATTGGCTGACTGTTTGGGGACATTCGCAGCACCAACACCAAGGAAGTCAAGATTGAAACGTTGATAACAACGAGCTGCAAGATGACCAATTCTGGAGCACAATTGACAGACTGGTTTAGTGCCTACGGACATGTTTGAAGGTACTGTAGGAGCAGATGTAGTAGAAGCTCCTCTGACTGTGTTGGAGTTGTTGTTCTGATATGGATTGGGAGATTGAGTGGATCTGGAAGAGACAGCATAAGGATTCCACAATCCACGTGTTGGGTTTTGTGCCCTAAATAAAACTCATTTCAATATAATCAGATTTAGTTAATAAAGATCAGAATAACATTTTATGTTGCATGGTTCACATGATTTATTTCATGATTATATATATAATGTATAAATTCTATTAAGTCCAGAACATATGTATTTGTGAATGATTATAGTGTTGTCAGCACAGTAGAATATAATCTTGATAATATGTTCGAAAGTTTATTCCCTGATTTGTCAGTTCACTGGATTTAGACTGGCATGATAATCAGCGATAGGTATTCTTACACCTTGGATAAGTGTTATGTCATTTCCAGGGCATTGGCAAAGTTTACCAGTATTAGATGTATGGAGTATACATCGGAAGGGACCGATATTGAACTTTGATTAGATATGTTAAAATTTACCGTAATATCTATTCAATTCAATATCACCTAGTTGATCCTAGATCAAATGATCTTAATCATGATATGATTAGGTTCGATCTCAAGAGTATTATACATGTTCTTTGATTTGTTAGTTAAGCCTACTTTTCGGTCAGGGTGATACGTACATTTTGGGAACATGATTGTATAATTGAGTGGGAGCGCTAACATAGATATGCAATCTATAACTTCTATAGGTATTTAGAAGTGAAACGATGATATCCTTCGAGCTTGGCTAAACAGAGATAAATGGTTGAGTACTCATTTCACTTCGCTAAAATATCATTTATACGGAGCTAAGTGTTTTAAGGATAAAATACATTGAAGGGTGTAACGGTAATTTAGTCCCTATTCAATGTAGATCATATATTAGAGGATCATTGATCAAATTAAGATTATAATAATGGATAATTAATAGCGTATCTATATCGTGGAACATATAGAGCGTTCTATATGACTGAGAGTGCAATTCTAAGTTCTATGCGTGGATTCAATAAGGGTTTAATAAGTCAGTGAATTTACTTGGTAAATTCTTGATCTGCTTATTGGAAGCTCAGTTATATAGGCCCATGGTCCCCATACTAGTTGAGACCATACTGCTTGTAAGACTCAGTTAATTGATTTTGATTAATCAATTATAATTCTAAAGTTAGACTATGTCTAGTTTATGAATTTTCACTAACCAAGGGTAAAATTGTGAAGAAAAGAGATTCTAGGTTTTATTTGTTAATTAAGAGACTTTATATGTCTAATTAATAAATATATTAAATGACAATATTATTTAATAATTTATTTTTAGTTATTAAATAATTGGAATTGGCATTTAAGTGGTTAAATTGGAAAATTGGCGTTTTTGAGAAAAATGGGATGAAAAATGACAAAATGGCAAAATCGCAAGTGGGGCCCATTATCTTATACATGGCCGGCCACTATGCATTTAATTTACCATTTATTTTTTTCATTATTTTAATGCCAAATAATTCTAACCTTAACCTAAGTAGTTACCTATAAATAGATAGTGATAGATTCAAACTTAACTCTGTCAGATGAAATTCACTTTCAGAAAAATTGAGCCTCTTTCTATTGCTTAGGCCGAAACCATTGTTCCTCTTTTCTTCTTCAATAATTTTGAACCTTGATTGAATGAGTGAGTGCCCACACACATCAAGTGGTATCTCAATCATAGTGTGGAAGATTGTGAAGAATCCAATCAACAAGAAGGAGAATCAGCATCAAGGAAGGAGAGAAAGAGATCCAGGTTCATATCTTGGTGATGCTCTGCTACAGATTGGAATCAAGGGCTAGAGATCTGAACGGAAGGAGTCATTATATTCCGCTGCACCCAATGTAAGGTTTCCTAAACTTTATGTGTTTATTTCATTGTTTTATAATTCATATTAGGATGTTAATGAAACATACTTGTTAGTAAATCTAGATCCTGGTAAAATATTTCCAACACCACGACCTTGATTCAAGATGTTGTTGTCTGCATTATTGGAAAAGGAAGGAGTACTTTGTGGCTTTGATCTAAAGCCACAGTTAATAGCAAGATTAATATAATTAAGATCTTTGCTATGGCTTTCCATTCTATGTTCTTAAGACAACAGCAATGTCTCAATTTCAGCAACAGTGTAGTTATCATTTCAATAATTAACAGAGATAACAAAAGTATCATAAAGAGAAGGAAATCCTTTGAAGATTTCAGATATGTGATCTTTAGTAGAAATTTTGTGACCAACAGACCCTAGTTTATCAACAAGAGTTTTTATGCGAAGAAGATAGTCATTAACAGAAAGAGATCCTTTCTTGCAATTCTTTAACTGAGTTGTGTAAAGATCTATTTTGGCAGAGGTTTGAGTGACAAAGTATACCTCAAGAGTTTTCCAAATGTGAGCAGAGGTTTCAACTCCAACAATACAGGTGAGTATGGCATCTGACATGGATGAGAGTAACCAGGAATATAGAAGTTGATCTTGAACCTCCCACTCTGTGAATCGAGGATTGACCTGGCCAAGAACTTCATCTTCTTGAGTGAGATACTTGGATGGAGGTGGAGAGGAATCAGTGATGTAATCTTGGAGACGATGACCTCTGATAGCAGACAAAACTTGGGGATGCCATAGCAAAAAGTTCGAATCATCAAGTTTAACAAAAACTTTGTGAGCAAAGACAACTGGATTGAATGCTTGAGTATTTGCAGCAGCCATGGAAGCAGAGAAACAGAACAACGAAGAAGAAAAAGAGATACAGCCACAGATGTGAAAATGGCGGAAGCGAGAAAAAAGCTCTTGATACCATGTTAAGAGTAAAGAAAGAGAACGAAAGGGAAAATCTGATAAATGAATCTTGTATTCACAAATGAGCAAAAGAGCTCTATATATACATGATACAAAGGAGAATACATTAACTAACTAACTAACAGAAAGTAGTTAAAGATACAGCTGTACAAAAGGAGAAACTAACTAACTATTAACAGTAGTAACTAACTTCTTAACAACAACCACTACTTAACCGTAAGAGATAGAAATATGGCCATTATATACCGCTCTTTGTGACCAGTGGCCACATACCTGCACAAGTAAGAAATATATCAGCATACAGATATACATGCCTTTTTTATGTGTATATATTTATCTTTAACCAATACATTTATATATATAAGGCTGCATCAAAAGGAAGGGAAGTGAGGTTTTATTTATAACCAGATCTACATACAAAGCTTACTCGAAAAAGAATTCAAATGTGTTTCACTTGTTAGACCACCTCCAATAGTTATTCTAATTAATGTAGAATTTACGCTAATTTAATGTAGAATGTGTTAGATTATTTAGATATGAAATGCGAAGCATATATGATTGGTATGTAAAGCGGAATAAATTATAAACATATCGAAACTGTATATGCGATAAAAGGACCGAAATATCTCTTGTCATTAATCTTCGGCTTCAATCTCCAGCGATAGCTTCAATATGGAAAATTGGGCTTCCAAACTCTCTCAGCTCTCTTTAGATGGATTTTGCTATTTTCACAAAATGAGTGAAGAGGTCGAGGACCGAGATCCTATATTTATAGGTGAGATACTGCATCAATATCTGTGCCACATTAATTGTCATAATATTTTGACAATTAATTCAAAAAATCAAATCAAGTAATGAATATCGTAATTTGAGCATATATAAAATATTAACCAATTAATTGTGTCAAGATTTAATGAATATAAAATATTCATTTATCTCAAAATTAATTTATTGGTTTTATTCTATAAATAAAAAATATTATAATATTCTCTCTTTTGGGCAGTATTTAGATTTAACACTCAAACCCATCGTTCCTCATTACATAATAAGTATATGAATTATAGAGACATGTCCTCATTATACGACAAGTATTATCTTCCATGTATTACAATATGTTTACTATATAACAATGTACTTTATGTGACAATGTAGTTAAGCGAATAAATCCTAAACCTTATGTTTATTCTGGTCCTCTAAAATTTTCTTAAATATAGAATTAAGATGCTCATAAATATGAGAAAATATCAAAATAAAAGTTATAGTAATAATAACTTTATTTGTACAAATTACATAAGGGAACCAAAGTCTCTTGATCCTTAAATATATAAGGTGGCAAGTCTTTTGTCATAAGATCGACAATCATCAATTCAGTACAAATGTCTTGAATGACCACTTTATTTTTTTTAGCACGTTCTTTAATAGCTAAGTACTTAATGTCGATGTGCTTGACATGTCAAAGACTTATGATCGACTTGAGTGCAGTTTCATTGATCATACTCTTAAGGCTTTTGGGTATGGAGAAAAGTTTGTCAATTGATCACGAAATTCTTATCTTCAGTGTCCTTCTTGATTTTATTGAATGGTGGTTCGCTAAAGCAATTTTCCCTTCCCGTGGTATTCGACAAGGGGACCTTCTCAAGCTTTAATTCCAATGGCAACAAAAGAAAAGTTATACTTCACACCTCTTAAAGTGATTTTTTTGAAAAATAGGTAGAGATGGTACCATTTTTAAGTCCAACCAACTAGCACTAGCAGTAGCGGTATGTTTGAAATTAAATTTTAATGTTGTGAAGGTCAGATAGAAAGACATAACAGTGAATATAATTTATGGAAAAAAAAAAAAGATGGGTCAAAGTATATTTGTAAGATTGCTAAAAAATGTGTAAAATGGAAAGTTATCATAATTTTTCTGTTCAAAAGAAGTCCAGTTTCCTTCAAAGAAAAAAGAAAAAAAATGAAGTTCAGTTAAATGAATTTTGTTCAAGGCCACCAATTGTTTTGGGCTGGCCCGGCCAATAGTAACCAACATTATTATGAGATAGTGTCATACACTTGTAATTAGTCGTTTTATAAGAGATAGTTACGTGGTTAAATTTTTATTGTTGTTTTATTGTTATTTTTTAGTTGTCCTACTGTTGTTTTTAGTTGTTCTGTTTTGTATTTTACTGTTGTTTTATAAAAACACAGTATTTTTGAAAAGATTTCCGTGTGACAGTATTTTTGTAAAAGTTAATCCAAATTCTAATATTTTTGTAAGTTTCTCTATTTTAATAATTTTGAATTATAATATGTACGACTCTCCATAAGGAAATTACACTCTATACCCTTTTTATATTGTCCTCTTTTATTTTTACCCTCTTTTTTAAATTCTATCATTTTTACCTCTTTTTCTAAACATTATACCAATTTTGCACCTATCACTTCAAGATACACTCCATGTAACTCTCTTATGTCAGGGTATTTTGGGTACAATACATCTAAAAAGAGGTATTTTTTAATTAAATATAAAATTAGAGATAAATTTAATTAATAGATTAATAAAAAATGTATTCTTCAACTTATCCCACATGAATTGCATTACTAGTGGGTATAGTATTTTTAAAATATCTTTAATAGAGTGTTATTAAAATGGTATATTATTATTAGAAATAGTCTTGCATTACTAAGATAAAGAAATTATTTCTCATTGTGAATTAATTTTGAAATGTATCTTCCCCCACCTTATCCTACACATTTTATTCCAACTTTCTCAACTATACAATCCTAAATTCTAACAATTGTCATGTTTTTTTTTTTTTGGCACAATTTGACTAAATGAGACTGTGTAAATTGTGTGTAAAATTTTGCATAATATGTAAGATGGGCTAACTTTGTACCAAGCTACTTTTTTTTAGGGGATAATTACATAAGATACTTTTTTTTTATATAAAAAAAAATTATATTTTTACGTTTAAAGAATTTTTTTATATTTTTATGATTTTTCATAAAAACAAAAAAGAAAATTACACATAAGTAACATGAAAATAACATCTAAATAATATTAAAATAACAACAAAAAATAATATACATATAATAAAAAATCAACAACAAATTAACAAGAGTACAACATAAAATGACCTTATTTTTAGTAACTAAAAAAAAAATCGTAAAAATATTTAAAATTCCATGAAACCGTATTTTTGTAATATTTTGTTATTTTTGTGTATTTGTGAAATAATTCCTTTTCTATTGAAGAAATTAAATATTTTATGAGTTTTTGTAGTATGTGTTTTTTTTAAAAAAAAATATTTTCTAAGATTTATTTTTCTAAAGAAAAAGAAATAAAAAAATATGAGAAAAACAGTGAATAATTAGTTACTTCTTTAGGGTAACAAGTTATGCTTTAAACAATTTTTTTTTACTATTTTTCTGATATATTTTAATTTTTTTAAAAAAATAATTAATTTTTAGAAAAAAGCCACATTTTTTTAAACTTATGCTTTAAAAATCATAAAAATAAAAATTTAGCTTTTCTATTGTCACTGTTATAGTACGAATTTTTGCCTAAAAATATGAGTAGTCTCGTGGAAAGTTGTCATGTGGATCCAATCTTTAACAGAAAAAGATGATTTGTTGCATGGGTATGTTTGTATTCACTCATGTGTTGTTAACTGCAAAAAATACTATTAACCGTAGAGAGCGTTGTTAACCGCAGAATGTGCTGCTAATCGCAGAAAGTGTTATTAACCGTAGAAAGAAGAAGTGTGGACATAGCAACCAGTGCAATCAGAAAGAACGATTAGTTCTCCTCGCATGATGTGAATTTGCGGCAGGGTTTACTCCCATACTATGTTCCCATAATCAAAAGATAAGTAGAGCTGAGTGAAGTTAATATTGGTCACACATATACTGATTATATGTGATGACCAAGTATATCACTCCTGCAATTACATAGGTTTAATCCGAATGACTAGTGTGTCGATGACTCGTCGGGGACTCGGATGTTCCAAATTGTCAATGCACAGAATGTTTGATTATGCGATCAAGGGTGAAGGCAAACATTCAACGAAATAGGCCTAAAGGCCCATCCTGCGAGTACAACAACATAGAGCCCGCAAACTCGTGTGTATGAAATATGGATGGACAACCTACGAATTATCAAGTAGCATAAATTGCTGCAATTAAGTCAAGAACAAATGAAATTGTTCTTTATTTATTCTTTAAACGTTTATTTTGATTTAATATTGTCATTTATTGTAAAAACTGTCTGATTTAACTATTTATGTAATCCTAAAGAACACTTGCTTTCTATATAAAAGGGCAATCTGAATCAAATAAATTAAGCTGAAACTATTACTTAAAGTGAATTAAGCAGACCAAACTCTAACTGCACCACTATAATTCTCTTGTCTCTTCTACGTTTCTACTTTTGTTTTTGTCTATTTCGTAGCTATTACTTTGAGTACTCGGTATTCTAAGTAAGTACTCACATAACTGCTAGCGAGTATTCTAATTTTGTTTGAATACTCGCAATATTTCGTATTATCAAAATTCCTCCGACAACAGTCACCTATCTCTATTAGGACTGAACATTTTGACCGAGTTTGACTCGGACCCGGCCAACCCGTCCGGACCTGACCCGGTCAACCCGTAAAATTAAAAAAACTCGTTCTGTTCAGGAGGGTCGAGTCCAACCGGTACACTTTCGAGCGGGTTCGCGGGTTGTTTGTTTTTGGTCACTGGGTTTTGGGTTGAACCCGAACCCGCCCGCCAACCCAATCACTTTTTTATTTTATTTTTATTACATATATAATATACTAAAAATAAAAATAAAAAACCCTAAAATCTAATTATTTTATTATTATTACATAGATAATATATTAAAAATAACAATATATAATATATTATATGTAGTTTGGAACTTGACTTTGTATTTTAAATTTGAAATGGATGTATTTTTATTTTATTTTAATCTAACAAATATAGGTTATGGTGTTATAAGTTTATAACTTATATGTTTAATTTTATATATGGAAAAAATTACATAAAAATTTGATTTTTTTTTAAAAAAAAATTAAGAATTGACCGGGTGAACCCGTTGACTCGACCAACTTGAACCCGCAGATATGCGAACTCGCGAGCCTGAAACCCGCAAACCCAAATCATTTCATGGGTTGAGTCCGGGTACAATTTTGTAAACCCGAAACTCGATCAACTTGCCTGATGTTCATCCCTAATTCTCTACTGTGATGATTTACTTTCCAAAATTAGTGGTAAGACCTGTTTTCAGAACTGTAATACGAGAGAGAGAGAGAGAGAGAGAGAGAGAGAGAGAGAGAGAGAGAGAGAGAGAGAGAGAGAGCAGGATCTCAGTAAGTATATAGTGGAAGGGGCTTGACTCTTGAGTTTGTGCTCACAAGTCACAACTGGATTTAGGTAAAGATCTTTTGGTGGAATCAGTATAAAATCGATCTCTGTCATTTCTGTTTTGTCTTCTCATTGTTTGATCATTTTATTATTTGATAACAATTGCTGTTGTGTTATAGTTCTTAAATTTTTCCCACAATTGTTGAGTTTCCAACTTTTTTTTTTTGGGCCTAAGAGTTGAGTTTTCAACATATTATGAGATAACAATAAACACATTATCAAAGAAATTTTCTTTGAAATGAATAAAAATAATAAAAATCATAAAATTTGTTTAAAAAGTAAGAAATTGTGCTGCCTATATGTTTCGACAAAATATAATTGTTTGTTCTTACACAAACAGCTTCGTAGTAAGCTAAAAACAATTTATTTACCTTTTTTATTTTTGGAAACAGTACTATGAAATGTTTGAAGAACAAATGACTCTCCTAAGAATATGAGCCCTATGAGTATGACCATTAATCTTTTTTCTTTACTTTTTCGTTGAATTTTTGATTATTGTATTATTCAAAACTGAAACACAACAATAAATTCTGAAGCAGAAAATCAGATATGCAGGACCATATAAATGGAATCATGCATTACTTTACAGAGAAACCCAATCACTTACATTTTTCTATCTGAGATATTATACCATAATAATAATAATGAGGACCCACTCTTTGGTGGCTACAAACTAATGAGTGTCTCATCTATACATATTTGCTGGGAAAGATTAAAAAAATCTGCCAGAATATTCTTTTCAAAGGGAAAGACCAAGTTGGGGGTCTCTTTAGTACTGTAATTACAAGCATCTAATAATAATGGATTTCCCCAACTTAAGTGTTGAATAAAGATAGAATGAGAATCCCCTAAAAAATTAAAAATAAAGATTTGAGGAGAAAGAAGAAAATGACAAGTTTAGCAATAGCATGATAGAAAATGAAAAGTTTAGCAATAATGTTTGCCTTTCAAAGCATGGTATGGCTAAGCAAAACACTATTAGTCTAAAATGATAAAATTTATTGGCTACTTTACTACTTTGTGAATGATGAGCATAGCATCCCTTTTCTTTTTATAGCATCAACAATAACTTTAATTCACATTCACAACCATTAGAGAAACAATTGTCTCAAACCATATAACACTCACCTAATTTTCACCAAAATTGAAGGGGAGATATATATTAACATAAAGCACAAAGCAATATAATATTTGGAAACAAAAATTAAGTGTTAAAAGAATGTAAAGTTTGACTTACATGATTATAAAAACTATGATTTTAAAACAATAACATTAAGCGATGATTAGGGGATTGTCAAAGACTAAAAAATTCCATAGAACTAGGAAGTTGTCTACACATTAAAACTTTCTTCTGGGTCCATCATGTTCCTAGTTTTCATTTCAATATTCAACTCTACTATAATCCTAATTTTCTTTCCTCTATTAAACTTAAAGTATAATCCCACTATTGGTGTTCCAAATCCGGACCCACAAGCCAAATAAACCCAATATTTAAAATCGAAAAGATCCCCACAAGTGTTTCAAATTTTTATCCTACCAAACAAAAGATTCAAACAGAGAGATACCATAGATAAATATAGTATATGATCCGATACTCTTAATAATCTAAACCACTAAACAATATCGACTATTTTTTAAAAGATGGACAAATTCCAAAAATTAACAAATGTTAAAAAAGTAGAAATTAATCAAATTTAGAATAATAAACTTTACAAGCAAAGGTTCCGCTTCCATAACCATCTAAAAGGGTACATTTTTCTCTTTTTTTCTTTGGGTTCAAAGATTTGAAGCTAGAAGTATCATATTAGCACTTAAGACTAGTATTAGTAAAAGTCTTCTTTTTTTTTTCCTTTTCATAAGAACTAATCTAAATTCTAAACATAGGAGACAAACCTCCCAACAAAAGAGGATGATGGGTGCCATCGAATAATACAAAACTTGAAGACCCACCAAATCATATTTCCCAACAACCATATCTCAGACTCCACCATTGGAATTTCAACCATTGTTAATGGGTGCACTTTTACATATGGAACTTCCGTACATACTTATGCGACACCAAATTTTTTCTTTTTTTTTTTACTTTTTAAATTATTTAAACAAGGACTTTTGGATATTCAAAAATGACCAAACTGCCCCTAACGTTACGATATCTCTCTCTCTCAACTTCTGTGGTGGAGGGCATCGAACGGCCGATGTTGAATCGGAGTGGCTGCTGCAGCCCCCCAAGGTCCGACGGGTACGGGCCGAGGGTGAACCGGGACAATCGCTTGGTGATGGCCCCGGGACTCGGAGGCGGCGGAGGAGGACGAGGGTGGGACAGCCACACGCTCACACGAGGGACACATGGTGAGAGTGGTTGGTGGGGTCATTTGCATGTAGAATTGAGGAGATAATTTCAGTGCTCTCAGCTCCTGAACTTCCTTCTGCAACCGCCTATTCTCCTCCGTCAGATTCTCACAGCACCTCTTCAAAAACTCACAATCAACCTCGGTTTGCTTCAACTTAGTTCTGCAACCACGCATAAAAACAACACCAGGTAAATAAAGCTGTTTTCAAAGGTAAAGCTGTAATATTTTTTGAAAATATTACACGATTTCCAAAACTACCCCTATAAATTTCGAAAAATTACACACCTTGCCCTACGGTTCTGGAACCAGACTTCTACTTGTCTTGGCCTGAGGCCTAACTGCTTGGCCAACGCACCCTTTTGCTTCTGCAAATAATAGAGAAAATAGTTCTGGTCAATTTTTTGTTTGGTTCGCGAGAAAATATATACAGTGAGGAAAATCTAATGGAGTGACGTGAATTGTGTTGTATTTTCCGTGTACTTACTGGATTCAGAGTGTTGTGCTCTTTGAAACTCTCTTCGAGAATGGCTGACTGGTCCTTGGAGAGTCTGAGCTTCTTTCTCGAGGTCTCACCGTCTTCTTCGTCGCTGATACCTCGAGAAGAATCTCTCTCCATCTCGTTATCGTCGACATTAATTGCTTCTCTCTCGCTCCGTTTACCGCTAACGCTAGAGACCGTACTGTTCGGTGATGAAACACCGGCTTCGTCTTCGACATCCACCGTCGACGGCAACCGGTTCACGTCGATTCCACGGAGAAAAGTTCGAGTCTCAACTCGGCACGACTCAGAATTCGGATCTAAACAAAAATTTCGGAACAATTTTAATGAGATTTGACTCAGTGATGTTGTAGTCTAAAAAGATCTGTGTTAATACCAAATATATTATATACATGTATACACCAATCAAAAAGTAAAAAAAAAATGAAATTTTACAAAGGCTTAGATCTGAAAGATACGTATGCTTTTGTAAAGAGGAAAAGGGGAAAGGAAAAAAATAACGAAAAGAGAAACAAATAATATAGTATTAGGCGTGAAAAAGAAAAAGTTAAAAGGATGTTTGTTTCTCGGGAAAGTTTAGCAGATCTGCATTTAGCTAAAATAACACATGCAGATCTAGAATCCAAAGCAAAAGAACAGTTGTAACACATATATCATTTTGTTTCGTTAAAATAAAATAATGATCCACACCTGCAGAAGAAGGAAAGGTCGCATTCCAAGAAGGTTTCTGATGAGGATTAACATTGAAACCAGAAGAAGGCGAAGAAGAAGAAGTTGACAAAGACGGAACAAACGAGGAGAGCAAGAGATTATTAAGCTTATTATTATGATCATTATTATTATTATTATGAGTAACAGTACTCTTCGTAACCGAGTGACGATTCTGGTTAGGAAAACTCAAACTCAAGCTCAAACCCAGATCCTCTTTCTCAACCATCATCGTTTCCTCTTACTTTGCTTTTGGTGTTTGGATGGTGAGAAAGTGGGTTTTTTTTTTCTTCTAGGAATTGCAGAGAGAAAGAAAGAGAGAGAAAGAAGTTATGAGGGTTGGTATGTCTGGAGAAGAAGAGTGGGGATGTTGGAATGGGTTATATAGAAAGTGATGATGAGAAAAATAAGAAAGAGAGAGAGAGAGAGAGAGAGTGGTGTGTAAGTTCAATGATGACTTAGGTGTCAGGGGAGCCCAATTATCTCAATCATAGCTTTTGCCCCCCAAATAATGCCAGCCTAACTCTGCTCCTCCTTGTCCTCTCTTTCTACTTATGTCCTTTTCCCTTTTCAATTTTTTTCCAAACATATATATTTCAATTTTAACTATATCATATCACTACTGTTTTTCCTTTCTTAAATCATAAAAAACCTAAATAAATAGATAAATTGACTTTACTGCAAGGTGTTTTTATTTATTATTTATTCTTTGCTTTTTATTTTTTAAGTGATTATTTTTCTTATATTTGTAAATTTAATTTTGGTATACTAAAGTATATAATTTTTTAAATCCTTAAATAGATAGGAGATGTACTAAAACAGCTCTTTTAATTTTTTCTTATATCATTAATTATATTTTTATCTATTAAAAATACTATTTTTGTAGCAAAGGATAATGTGAAACAAAAAAGGTTACAAGCTCTTCTAAATTTATATTAAATGATTAAACTATTGTTCCATAAAAAATATATATATTATCATGGGTAAATTCATTTCTCCCAATCTTATGGTAGAGAGATTCAATATGGTAGTTCTTTTTGTTAGTAGAAGAATAGTACCAATACTACATATGCCAAAGACCATTTCTAGTAATTTTATTGTAAGTTACTAATTTATATTAGAATCCCACAAAGACAATTACCTAGAGGAATTACGGATATCATGATAAACATAATCATTATTATTATTACTTAGACACCTATAAATCCTACCAATATATTTGAGAAAAATAAAAATAAAAGAAAAAGGTTAAGTCTTAAATGGAGTATTAATTAAAAATGAGCGCCCCATCTGTTTTTCTAGGTTACATTAATAATAATAAATAGGAATCCAATGAAATATGTTACAAAATATCACATCATCATCAATACTGTTTGTTTTGAAACTGAACACCTAATGAAAAATTGATATGATCGTATCTTATCACATTCATAGGTATAGAAACACACTATATTAATAGTGTTTTTTTTTTAAAAATAGGGTAAACTATTTTGATAGTGTTTTAGACTTCCTATAAAGCTCATTTTAATTTGAATTAGTCACGCGGTACTTTATAATATTTACAATGAATATGTGACAAAAATATGAACCTCAAAGTAAAAAAATAAATAAATAATAAAAAAAAAGTTATTCTTTACTATGTAAAAAAAATCCACTATTTGCTTTTTCAGCTATGTTATGACTTTCTTGCACCTTTTTTACACACAGGGCATGATTCATGTTCCCATGACTGTGTTTCATGTCTTTTACTGTACCAAAGAACAAAACAAAAGCAATTTAGTTCTCTTCTCTAATTATTATATTATTATTGAGATTGGATTCTTTCTTCTGAACCCAAAATAATTTTATAAAAAAAAAAGGTTAATTCTAATAAATGGGACTTTTTCATTTTTCACCTAGTATATATTACATATTTATTGTCATGTTATACCTACTTCGAGATCATCTTTCTCTATATTCACCAAGATTTACATAATCAATTATTTCAATTTCAAACGGTATTATTTTAGGAATATATATATCAAAAATTTATTCACAATAATATATTTATTATTTATTTCAATAACGCAAACTAAAATTATATATCTAGCTATTATAAATAATAATTACTACAATTAATCATTTTTGCCAATAGTATTTTTATTTGTAATATAAATTCTAAGCATATGTTTCGGAAAATGTTTTGTTATAATAATCTAATGTCTTTAAGAAAGGAATCCAAAAAGAAAAGTTAAGAAAGAGTAATGGAAATTACATGTTCAAAACTTTACAGTAATTTTTTTGATTTAATTTTAGGTAACTTTCTCTAATATTTGAGATAGAAAATAAATATAAGGGGACACGTACCGACATCTAATGAGTTAATTATGTCTTTGTCAAAAAAATAAAAATAAGTATGTCTTTGGTCCTTTTGGTAAAGAAATTTAACTTATATATTAGATTTTTATTTAATTTTTTTTATTTTTGAAAATGTTGTTAGAAATTCAGAAACTCTCTAACTTAATCGCATATTCACTTCATTTTACAAATAAATAAATAATAATAATAAAAAAAAGGAACATCTTAGCATTTTTTTTCCAACCACATTTACTTTAATAACTTTGTGCACAATTTTCTAATATGTGTTAAATATGTAAATAATTATATTAATATCATTAATTACGGGCAAAATTTGCATACATGCAACCATATAGGGAAGCACCATAAAGCTTAAGAACTTAAAAAAGAGGTAATACATGGTAGTAATGATTTAAACAAAATTTAATATAATAATTAATATTATACGTACTAACCACACAATAAATGGCAGTTCCTCAAACTGAGAATCTCATTAAAGAATGACCTAAAAAAATAAAATCAATTTCACCCCATGAGGAAAAAGTTAGCAAATCAAATAGAATCTTAAGCATTCATGTGGTGGGTCCCAAATACACCTGAGCTTATCATCACCGTTGGATTAAAAGATAATGAAACGGTGAAAGTAGATTATCAAGAGGGGACCCTAGAGTGTCTCATAATTGGGCTGGACAAACATCAAATCAAAGACTGGATGGCTATGATTGGAGTTTGACAGATAAAACTTCCCATTCTATCTCGTCAAAAACTGGGTCCCACCTCATCCCCTTATTTTTATTTTCTAAATAATAATAGAAAAAATCCTTGCATGCGAGTACCACGTGGGTCCCCCGTCGAGGGAGGTGGGTTCCGACGAAAAAATACATCGCTTTCTCACTCTTTTCTTCTCTTAAACCGAGTTTTACGCTTTCCCATCGCGCGTGTCCTTCACTCTCCCTTAAAAAGAAACCAACTCGTTAGAGCGTGTTGGTTAGTTCCCACAAGAGCGTCTAGCCAAAAAGAAAATATCATTCCTAAGTGGCTGAGTTGAATTTAGCCGAAGCCTTTTAGACCGGCTTGATAGAACTCACGCCTTTCTTATATTTGTTTTTATTATTATTATTGTTAATTATTTTGTAATATATTTTTTCCACCAATTGAGATGAAACTGGTATCATAAATAAGAGAAATAAAAATGGGTAATGAATTATTTTAGTCAAAGTCGCAGTGTGTAATCCGTGTCACTCATTAATGAGCATTCCATTTATTTAGTATTTTAAGAGATTATTTTCATTGACTTTGGGGTTTATTTTTCTTTTTCCTTTTAAAAATTTTAAACTGCTCATCAAATTAAGAAAGGTAATAAATTGTTGTGCGTGACCCTATTCAGTCAACTTTTAACTCCTCAACACTGGCAACGCCAGCTAGCAAAATTAACGTCAAAAGCTTTCAGTTATTCACAATATAAACGTTAAATTTAGATTAAATATTATTTTGAAAACAGCTTTATAACGTATTAGAAAGTAAATTTTATCAAAATAAATTTATTTAATTAATTTCATTTAATAAGAATTTTGACAAAAGCTTATAGAAGCCGAGAGAGACAGGGGACAAGGAAGAGTGGATTTCACGTGAAAGAGTGAGTGTGTGGTATTACTATTACTACCGTTTTGAGTTAAAAAAAAAAAAAACGAAAGAAGCGTGGGAGGAGAGAGAGATGCCACGTCAGATAAGTCACGTGGACCAACATGTCTAGGCTGGGAACACGTGGATTCACACGCACACTACCCCTTCTAACCATACACGTGGGACCCACTATTCTTCGGGTCACACAGTCGTGCGTGCTATTTTGTCTCTCTTCTATCCGACATTATAACTTCTCACAATCATTTGAACTCTCAATTCTACTCTCCTCACTTTCCCACGCGTCTACTCTGGCGCGTTTACCATTCTCTGTTTCCTCAATCATTTGGTGCCACCAACAAACATGCATAATTACAGAAACTTTACTCCTATCATTTCTTTTTTATTATATGAAATATATAATGTGTTATTTACGAAAGGAAAAAAAAAATCTCAAGAATAGGTGTGTATTTCTCGCATCACACACTCATTACGATTTAGTTTCCTAACAATAATTTATTTTTCATCAATAAATATAAAAAAATTAGTAATGTGTTTGTTCGAATTTCATGACACACATCATATTCTTAAATTTTAATAATAAAAGTACTGTTCTCAAATTTTTTTTTTTTTGAAACAATACCGTCCCCAATTTAGTTTACAATCTATTTTACTATTTCTAATTTTGTACAATGTTAATAAATCTGATTTTTTTTGGTGATCCATCTCTTTCTTTTTCTTCATATTTATCTCTCATCTCTTTTCTCTATTTCTAAAATTAATTTCTAGTTACATAAAATAAAATATACTATTGTAATTTATTTTTTAATATAATTATTTTGAAATAGAATATATATATATTTTTACTATTTTCAAAAAAAAAATATTAGATTGTTTATTATACCAATCATACTGATTAGTGTTGGGTTTTATGCCCTAAATAAAACTCATTTCAACATAATCAAATTTACATTAATATAGATCTGAAATAACATTTAATGTTGCATCGTTCACATGATTTATTTCATGATTATATGTACATAATGTATAAATTCATTTGAAACCCTTTTTCACATACTTGATCCTGTTTATTGTGCCGTCAACACATTGGAAAGTAAACATGACTATGTGAATAAAGTTTCCTAGATTTATCAGACATAGGGTTTTACTGATATGATAATCTACAACAAGAGTTTACTTGCATTTGGAGAAATGCTATGTTCTTTCCAGAGCATTTGTTAAAGTAAAGCTCAGGTTGGATGCATGGAGTATGCATCAGAAATGACCGATATTGCACTTTGACTTAGATTTATTTGTTGGAAATTTATTTTACCAGGATCTTAGATCTACTCACAAGTATGTTTATTAACATCCTAAATATGAACTTTCTAAAACGATGAAATAAACACATATAAAGTTTAAGAAACCTTACATTGGGTGCAGCGAAATATAATGACTCCTTCCGTTCAGATATCTAGCCCTTGATTCCTTTCTGTAGCAGAGCATTATCAATATCTGAACCTGGATCTCTTTCTCTGAATCTTTGATGCTGAATCTCCTTTGCTGATGATCTTTCTTCACGATCTTCCTCACTATGATTGAGGTATCACTTGATGTGTGTGGGCACTACTCTAATCACTAAGAGAGATTCGAAATATTGAGGAAGAAAAGAGAGAGAGAGTAGCGGCTAGAGAAGAGAGTGGAGGCTCAGGTTTTTCTGATTCAGAAAGTGTGTTATTTTCCTGAAGCCTTCACTATCTATTTATAGCATTCCTCTAGGGTTTGATTTGAATTATATGGCATTAAAATAATGAAAAAATCATTTAAAAAAGCTACAAAGGTGGTCGACCATACACTTAATGGATTGGGCCTTGGGCTTTGCAATTTTGCAATTTTAACACCTTTTGTATCTGATTTTCTCAAAAATGCCAATTTCCTAATTCAATCATTTAAATGCCAATTCTAACTATTTAATAACTATAAATAATTATTAAATAATATTGTCATTTATCATATTTATTAATTGAACCATACAAAGTATCATAATTAACAAATATGCCCCTATAAACTCTTTCTTTACAATTTCGCCCTTACTTAGTGAAAATTTCACAAATAGACATAGTCTAACTTGTGAATTATAATTGATTAATCAAAACCAATTACATGAGTCTTACAAGCAATATTATCTCAACTAGTGGGGGGACCATGGGTCTATATAACCGAGCTTCCAATAAGTAGATCAAGAATTTAGCACTAAAATTCACTAACTTATTAATTCTTCGTTGAATCCACGCATAGAACTTAGAATTGCACTCTCAGTATATAGAATGCTCTATATGTTCCACCATATAGACACATCATTAGTTATCCATTGTTATAATCCTAATTTGATCAATGATCCTCTATATGAATGATCTACACTGTAAAGTATTAAATTACCGTTACACCCTACAATGTATTTATTCCTTAAAACACTTGACCCCGTATAAATGATATTTCAGCTTATGTGAAATGAGTACTCCACCATTTATGTTCGTTTGGTCAAGCTCGAAGGAGATCATCCTTTGCTTACTATTCGCCAGATAGAAGCTATAGATTCCATGTTTATGCTAGCGCTCCCACTCAATTGCACTACCGTGTTCCCAAAATGTACGTATCACCCTGACCTAAAAGTAGGCTTAACTAACAAATCAAAGAACACGAATAGCCTCTCGAGATTGAGCCTAATCATATCAGGATTAAGATCATTTGATCTAGGATCAACTAGGCGATATTGACTTGAATAGATATTACGGTAAGTTTAATAAATCTAAGTCAAAGTTCAATATCGGTCCCTTCCGATGCATACTCCATGCATCCAACCTGAGCTTTACTTTAACCAATGTTCTGGAAAGAACATAGTATTTCTCCAAATACAAGTAAACTCTGTTGTAGATTATCATATCAGTAAAACCCTATGTCTGATAAATCTAGGAAACTTTATTCACATAGTCATGTTTACTTTCCAATGTGTTGACGGCACAATAAACAGGATCAAGTATGTGAAAAGGGTTTCAGATGAATTCATACATTATGTACATATAATCATGAAATAAATCATGTGAACCATGCAACATTAAATGTTATTTCTGATCTATATTAATAAGTAAATCTGATTATATTGAAATGAGTTTTATTTAGGGCATAAAACCCAACAAACTCCCACTTGCACTAATATAAAACAAAAAAGTGCGTTTCAAATAATCTCAACACCTTGATATACAAATCAAGTGTAGTAGTAGTAAACTCCTCGTAATAGGATCTGAAAGGTTGAATTAACCACAACCTTTTCTCCACTATTACTCTTCCTTTAATCACAAAATCATTGATAATGTGAAATTCCTCTCTATATGTCTACTCTCTTGGGATACTGGATTCTATACCTTTGGCAACTACTTTTGGTTAATCAGGAAATTAACACTAGTAGTTTAAGGCAATTTGGAATGATGCCAAAGATGTATAGAACTTTCCTTAGACTGAATAAGTACCTTTCCTGCAACCTTAACATTCAGTCCCTCTCTGGTAGACCTAGAGACTTCAGATAGGTTTTTACACTTCTCCAAAATCACTATTCCACCCCAGAGTAACCACCATCTTATCAGAAAGATTTACTAGCACAAAGGCAAATTTCGAAATCTGATATGGTGTAGTCTAAGAGTTTTAAACACACCCTTATAGACTAACATATAGTTCCTCTTCTTAATCTTAGGATTTACTTGATTGTCTTCCAATGTTCTTCTCCGGATTAACCGATACCTACTCATTACTCCCACTCAACAAGTTGAGTGTCCGGTCTAAGGCATACAAAAGCATATCTAAGACCTCTCACCGTTGATATAAGAAATTCTTTCATGGCTTTATCTTTTCTGGAATAGTTAAGACTTTTCCTTAGATAAATAAAATCTATACCTAAGAAGTTGTGAAGCTTCTATAGATTGCCATTAGAAAGAAAATGCTTCAAAGATCTTACTAAAGTAAGTTGCTTGCATTAGAGTAAGTAATTACTGTGTATACCACAAGCCATAGGTTTAGATAAACTCAAACCTATAATACTAGGAACAGGAAGTTTTGTTAAGTCCATTGAATGGACTTATAAACGAAAATTTCCTTTTATGTCCTTGTAATAGAAAACTTTAGGTTATTCCATGTGAATGGATTAAACCATAGTTCTATTGGCTTTCTTCTTAGTTTCTTATCTTGACAATCCATTACTTGTTTAAACTCACAATGGATTTTAATCACTAGTGTCTCCCAAGTCATAAGAAGGTGAGTTCCTAGAAACTCTCCCACTACGACAAGGTACCGTGAATTATGTCTAAGAAAACTAAATGGTATTGATCTCTTCTGGTTGTGACAAGACAACGAGGGCAAGTGGGATCATCATATGTCATATAAGATGATAGAACACTTTTGGAATCAAGAATTAAGTATCTCCTTTATTTGCTACTTGTTTTTCCGGACTTAGTCATTTTCTTAGAAAAGTAGTATTTGTTTGAACAAACACTTTCTTATCTATTGACAATGGGATGGTCCACCCCTAATCACTTAGAATAGCTAAGAAACCATGGTTAACAGTTCTAGCTTTTCTTAAGATTTTGATTAGGTCATCCATGAATCTAGTAATGATTTACATTAAGTATAAAACCATTACATCATTCCGAAATTGTATTACCATAGAAGGATTTAGGCAACGACTAGTAACTCAATCATCAACATGCAACTCGAAATTTCGGGGAGGTAAGTTTGGATATAATTCAAAAATCAATTTAATGATCTTTGAACCGCATATCTACTAACTATTTCTCCACCCCTATCGATTCGCAAGATCTTTAACCACTTACCTTAATGGTGTTTAACCATTCGCTAGAAATTAATGAAATTTTTCAAACATTTCAAATTTCTTTGCATAAGGTATAATCTAGAGTTATCGTTTTAACAATACAACGAAAAACTCATATCCACCCCCGAATGTACATTCATCTTCGAATGAGATGAACTACTTTCGGGATATAGGCATATTAACTCTTTGCGAGAGATTGATCTTGTCAAATCCACTATGAACAAGATACAAATGCCATAGATTAAGAAAATGTGGTAAAGTGTCTATGATGACATAGGTTTAGTTACATCAAAGAGTTCTTAGAATACTTCAAGTGGATCCCGGTCACGTATCACCTAACTCACATTCCATACAAGCTTTTAATCCATTAATAAAAGATGGATATTAAACACTTGAGAAAGTGTAACCGTATTGTATTACGGAATTAGAAATTTAAGAAAATTTCTATTTGGAATCTAAAATTAAAGTCAAAGACTTAAATTCAACCAAATTTAATGAGTAATTCTTTCTTGGACCACCACTACTAATACAAACTCTAAGTCAGATTTGCCCATTACAAGTAGGAGATTTCTAAGATTGAGGATTTATATCAATCGGGGAATAGAATTTCGGGGTTATAATCATATGCGTCATTTAATTTCTTAAGAGAAAATATAATGACATGAAATGATTCATAGACCATTCATCCAATGATATATTTGAAAGCTAATTCGAAATGAATAAGCTAAGAGGAATTAGGATAATTTCGTTTAAAATAAGAATCCAACGATGCTTCGATTAGCGAAAGTCAAAGTAATCTTATTTATATAATCTTCTTGTTTCATATCGTAAAAATACTAGTCTAAGGTGTCATCAATTGATGAACAAATTAGATGTCGCATATACAATATTTATCTTTCGAGATCTAACACTATTATGTATGTCTAATGGTGAAAATCCATTAGGGATTTATCTCATTAGATAAACAAGCCAAGTTAGACCAACAATGAAGATTCGAAATTAAACTACAACTTAATAACAGAAAATAACATGGTTCAATATAAATTCATACACAATTCAGAAATTATAAACATATAGTAAGTAGGAATGACAAGTGAAAATACTAAAACTTACAATCCTAAATAATTTCCAAGGTTTTCAACAAACTGATATCAGTGTCCCGTTTAGGCGAGAGTCAAAGCTACCAGTCATTGAATAGAGTTGTCAGCTCGTCTAAAATGTTAAACATTCTAGCAACCTTTTATTCGATCAAGATTGGAATTCCGCCGTTGTCCCGTTTAGGCGAGAGTCAAGGCAATTCTATCTTATGAGCTTCCACCATTGTTTCATAATTTGCAAGTCAAGTATGGTCGCCACCATTAGGGTGATCCATACCATACAAAACACTTACAAACTACTTATCATGCGAGGTTAAACGGTGCGAAATTGCTAATGAACGTTCCTCCATTAGGGAGGATTACTCACTAAAACAAACGCGGTGTAAAACCCACAATGGAGATCGAATGTCTCTATAATAAAGCTCATTATTTGAAAAGAGTTGTATTTTCTTTTATTCTCTTTATTTATTCTATTTATTTTAAATATATATTTATTTAATTAAAATTTCCAATTTAGAATGAAAAATTCTAAATATAAATTTTAATTTAATATTTATAAATTTTACTTAGATGGATATGAAAATAACATGAATTATTTCCATCTTAGTAATAATTTCCAATAAATATTTAGAAAAAAATATTTAAGTTGTTACAAAATTAAATTAATTTACAACTCAAATTTAATTTTCTATAAATATATATTGCATTTCGAAAAATTAAAGTATATAAGAATACAATTTTCGAAAAATGCATATTAAAATAAAAAATAAATCCTGGAAAAAATTATTCTAATTTAATGTTGGCCCAAAATTAATTAATAAAATTAATTTACAACAAAAAATATAATTTTCCTATTTAATTAAATATATAAGAAAAATTACAAATATTTAAGTATGATGATGAAAATCAACTTAAATATTAATTTTCTATTTAATTAAATACACTAGAAAAATACTTTAAGCAAAAATATCACCTATCTAGATTTTCCTTTGACTAATTAATTCTATTTCTAATAATATACTTTAATTCAATTTATTTTAAATTAATCAATAAATGAAAAAATCATTGATTTAAGTTGATCCAAGAATTAATTAAAATAATTAATTTACAACTTAATCTATTTTTCAAGATAAAATTCGAAATTCTAGCATTTAAGAAATGCAATTTCGAAAATTGATTAATAAAATAAAGAAAAAAAAATATATTTTGAAAATTATTTAAATTTAGTTGAAAAAATAAATTTCAACTAAAAATAATTTTCTATTTAATTAAATGTCATGAAAAAGAAATATTTAAGTATGATGATAAAAATCAACTTAGATATTTAATTTTCAAATTAATTAAATGTATTAAATTCAAGAAATAAATAATTAAGTGTAGAGAAGGCTTAATTATTAATCTCTAGTTTAATACTAGGAAAAAATATACTTAAAATAAATTGTACCAAAATTAATTATTAAAATTAATTAATTTCACAATGTATAATATTTTCCTATTTAATATTAGAAATAATAAGTAGTTTAGAAATAACTATCTAGAAAATATCTTATTTGACTAAGTATCTTTTCCACAAAATTTGAAAAAATATCTAATTTAAGTTGTATTAGAAAAAAATCTAGAACTTAAATATTTTTCAAATTTAAATTTAATTAAATATCAAAAATTAAGTTGTAACCACTTAATTTGAAAATATTCCATTTTAAGTTAATATTCGAAAAGATATTAACTTAAAAAATATCTAAAGAATCTTAATAACCAATGCCTAAAATTCCTCAACTTAATTTTGAAATTTTGAATTCAAAAGATATTCAGATTTAAGTTGGTTAGTTGAAGATAACTAAATATCAACTTAAATAGGAATATTTAATGAAAAATTTAAATTAAGTTCCAGAAAGAATCTAGATGGTTATAATTCTATATTTAATTAAATACAAGAAAATACACATAGTTTAGCTTAGAATAAAAAAAAAATTCTTTAAACTATGTTTTTCTTAAATTAATTTCAAAATAAATGAAATTAATTATGTTGCTAATCAATTTTAATTAGGTTAAACTAGTGTAATTAACCTAGTACAGTCATTCAAATCAGGCAAATGGGCCTTCACAATTGAGGTGGTTTGTGTGAGGGGGTGCTGGGTTCAGTATGTCGTACCCACTTCTATGGCTCCCAACTCTCACACAAGGCCCAAAAGAGAGGAATTTAACCTTAATAAGAACAACTGTTATTCATTGAATAAGCCCAATAACTAAATGGGCCTAAATAAATTCTATCAAGAACTATGATAATTTATTTTAGCAACAACAACCTATATGTATCTATAATCAAATTAAACACATAGGCTCACACAGGCACACTTTGGATGGGTCCTATCATGTTGCTAGGTCATACACAGATGAAAGAAGATTGTAAAATTTACCTGTTACAAATTATTAACTTGACCAAGGGAGCCATCAGATCATTAGATCTGGCAAAAAGTAACCATGGCTATTTGCAATCAAGTAATAATAGGTTTTGAAAACTTACAAACAAGCTAAAACACATACTCCTGCAACAGGGTTAGTTGGATAGTTGGATGTAGGATTTATTTAATTTTAAATTAAATATTTAATTTCGAAAATAATTAATTAAATAAAAAAATAATTTTTCGAAAAATTTAAAAAAAAATTTGAAAAATTCGAAATTTTTTTTTTTAAAAAAATTAAAATTTAAAATTAAACCTACAATTTTTGAAAAATTAGGTTTCAACCAACCTAAATATCATTTCAAAAAAAAATTTGCTAACTACTTTTAAATTTTAAATGTTATTTTATAAATAAAAATTAAATAAAAAATTAGAAAAGATAAATAAATATCTTTTTCAAATTTTAAATTTAATTTAAATAAATAAAATAACAAAATTTAAAAAAAAATTAGCAAAATATCTTATATCATTTAAAAATTACATAATTATAAATATCTTATTTTTAAATTTAAAATAAGATAAGATATAATCAAATTTTAAAATAAGATAGTTTTTTTTTTTTCTTTTTAAGCAAAAAGATAAATACTAATTCTATTCGAATTCAAATTACACTAATATCTTGAATTAATTTAAAAAAAATTAAATTAATTCAAAATGATAATTAGAATTGAATTAGGAATAGTAATAGTATATATACAAAACCATACAAAAAATTGGAAGTTAATTCCATGAAAAAGTATGAAAAATTGAAGAAAAAGGAAAAAATCCGAAACTGTACGGACAGTTCTGCGATCGTGCGAAACTATCAAGACAAACCCCGATTTTGTCAAATCTTCAAAAAATCATAACTAATTCAAATAAAATCCAAATTGAGTTCTGTAAAAGGCTAACTTGCTTAATTTTTTCCATACTATCCAATAAAAATAATTCCAGAAACGAAATCACAATTATTTTTCACGAAAATTTCACAAACATCAATCAATCATCAAATAACACTCAATACAACATGATACCATCCAAAGAACATACAAACAATCGTTTTAAAGTCCAAATTTCTTGCAAGTAAATCAATTACCATGGCTCGATACTCAGCTTGTTGGAAATTTATTTTACCAGGATCTTAGATCTACTCACAAGTATGTTTATTAACATCCTAAATATGAACTTTCTAAAACGATGAAATAAACACATATAAAGTTTAAGAAACCTTACATTGGGTGCAGCGGAATATAATGACTCCTTCCGTTCAGATATCTAGCCCTTGATTCCTTTACGTAGCAGAGCATTATCAATATCCGAACACGGATCTCTTTCTACCGAATCTTTGATGCCGAATCTCCTTTGTCGATGATCTTTCTTCACGATCTTCCTCACTATGATTGAGGTATCACTTGATGTGTGTGGGCGCTACTCTACTCACTAAGAGAGATTCGAAATATTGAGGAAGAAAAGAGAGAGAGAGTAGCGGCTAGAGAAGAGAGTGGAGGCTCCGTTTTTCGATCTCGAAAGTGTGTTATTTTCTCGAAGCCTTCACTATCTATTTATAGCATTCCTCTAGGGTTTGATTTGAATTATATGGCATTAAAATAATGAAAAAATCATTTAAAAAAGCTACAAAGGTGGCCGACCATACACTTAATGGATTGGGCCTTGGGCTTTGCAATTTTGCAATTTTAACACCTTTTGTATCTGATTTTCTCAAAAATGCCAATTTCCTAATTCAATCATTTAAATGCCAATTCTAACTATTTAATAACTATAAATAATTATTAAATAATATTGTCATTTATCATATTTATTAATTGAACCATACAAAGTATCATAATTAACAAATATGCCCCTATAAACTCTTTCTTTACAATTTCGCCCTTACTTAGTGAAAATTTCACAAATAGACATAGTCTAACTTGTGAATTATAATTGATTAATCAAAACCAATTACATGAGTCTTACAAGCAATATTATCTCAACTAGTGGGGGGACCATGGGTCTATATAACCGAGCTTCCAATAAGTAGATCAAGAATTTAGCACTAAAATTCACTAACTTATTAATTCTTCGTTGAATCCACGCATAGAACTTAGAATTGCACTCTCAGTATATAGAATGCTCTATATGTTCCACCATATAGACACATCATTAGTTATCCATTGTTATAATCCTAATTTGATCAATGATCCTCTATATGAATGATCTACACTGTAAAGGGATTAAATTACCGTTACACCCTACAATGTATTTATTCCTTAAAACACTTGACCCCGTATAAATGATATTTCAGCTTATGTGAAATGAGTACTCCACCATTTATGTTCGTTTGGTCAAGCTCGAAGGAGATCATCCTTTGCTTACTATTCGCCAGATAGAAGCTATAGATTCCATGTTTATGCTAGCGCTCCCACTCAATTGCACTACCGTGTTCCCAAAATGTACGTATCACCCTGACCTAAAAGTAGGCTTAACTAACAAATCAAAGAACACGAATAGCCTCTCGAGATTGAGCCTAATCATATCAGGATTAAGATCATTTGATCTAGGATCAACTAGGCGATATTGACTTGAATAGATATTACGGTAAGTTTAATAAATCTAAGTCAAAGTTCAATATCGGTCCCTTCCGATGCATACTCCATGCATCCAACTCCGAGCTTTACTTTAACCAATGTTGGAAAGAACATAGTATTTCTCCAAATACAAGTAAACTCTTGTTGTAGATTATCATATCAGTAAAACCCTATGTCTGATAAATCTAGGAAACTTTATTCACATAGTCATGTTTACTTTCCAATGTGTTGACGGCACAATAAACAGGATCAAGTATGTGAAAAGGGTTTCAGATGAATTCATACATTATGTACATATAATCATGAAATAAATCATGTGAACCATGCAACATTAAATGTTATTTCTGATCTATATTAATAAGTAAATCTGATTATATTGAAATGAGTTTTATTTAGGGCATAAAACCCAACATTATTAAACTTACCGTAATATCTATTCAAGTCAATATCGCCTAGTTGATCCTAGATCAAATAGTCTTAATCCTGATATGATTAGGCTCAATCTTGAAAGGCTATTCGTGTTCTTTGATTTGTTAGTTAAGCCTACTTTTAGGTCAGGGTGATACGTACATTTTGGGAACACGGTAGTGCAATTGAGTGGGAGCGCTAACATAAACATGGAATGTATAGCTTCTATCTGGCGAATAGTAAGCAAAGGATGATCTCCTTCGAGCTTGACCAAACGAACATAAATGGTGGAGTACTCATTTCACATAAGCTGAAATATCATTTATACGGGGTCAAGTGTTTTAAAGAATAAATACATTGTAGGGTGTAACGGTAATTTAATCCCTTTACAGTGTAGATCATTCATATAGAGGATCAGTGATCAAATTAGGATTATAACAATGGATAACTAATGATGTGTCTATATGGTGGAACATATAGAGCATTCTATATAACTGAGAGTGCAATTCTAAGTTCTATGCGTGGATTCAACGAAGAATTAATAAGTTAGTGAATTTTAGTGCTAAATTCTTGATCTACTTATTGGAAGCTCGGTTATATAGACCCATAGTCCCCGCACTAGTTGAGATAATATTGCTTGTAAGACTCATGTAATTGGTTTTGATTAATCAATTATAATTCTCAAATTAGACTACGTCTATTTGTGAATTTTTCACTAAGTAAGGGCAAAATTGTAAAGAAAGAGTTTTAGGGGCATATTTGTTAATTATGATACTTTGTATGGTTCAATTAATAAATATGATAAATGACAATATTATTTAATAATTATCTATAGTTATTAAATAGTTAGAATTGGCATTTAAATGGTTGAATTAGAAAATTGGCGTTTTTGAGAAAATCAGATACAGAAAAGATAAAACTACAAAATTGCAAAAAGTGAGGCCCAAATCCACTTGTATAGGGCTGGCCACTTTTGTAGGCATTTTAAACTGATATTTTCATTATTTTAATGCCAAATAATTCAAACCTAACCCTAGTGGAATGCTATAAATAGATAGTGAAGGTTTCAGGAAATTTACACTTAAATTTCACACTTCTGAATTAGAAAAACTGAGCCTTTCTCTCTCTACCTTGGCCCCCACCCTCTCTCTCTCTTCTTCCTTGATAATTTCGAAATTACCTTAGTGATAAGAATAGTGCCCACACACAGCAAGTGATACCTCAATCATAGTGAGGAAGATCGTGAAGAAAGACTTTCAGCAAGAAGGAGTTTCAGCATCAAAGATTGAGAGAAAGAGATCCAGGTTCAGATATTGATAATGCTCTGCTACAGAAAGGAATCAAGGGCTAGATATCTGAACGGAAGGAGTCATTATATTCCGTTGCACCCAATGTAAGGTTTCCTAAACTTTATATGTGTTTATTTCATCGTTTTAGAAAGTTCATATTTAGGGTGTTAATCAACATACAAGTGAGTAGATCTAAGATCCTAGTAAAATAATTTCCAACAATTAGTTACCGCTTTACAATTTTTATTTTATTTTAGTTAATAAGTGAAGTTCATTTTAGCAGATATTAGACTAATCTCTTGGGCTTGTGAGCTTCAGGCCTGACTTCGCCATCTCGATGAGGTTTATGTTACTGTGTCACCACCAAGAGTCTTGCCACCCCCACATCCTTCGCCTTCAACAAGTAAGTACTTCACTCTTTTTAAATTATGATTTCTTTCCTCAAAATGCTTGTTCAAATTCTAGGGAGAACATACGAATTTCTTGTTGATGATTTAGGTTGTATTTTGCATGTGGGTTATAGAATATGGTAAGTGGAATTTAGGTTTTTGGACCGTCTAGAACTTTCTTGAGATTGTGTGTATAATTTGGCATGTATAATGTCTATAACTTAAATAAAGATTTGTAAACTCTATTGATTATCCATTTTCTGTGAATCGAATTCTAAATGTTGTTGAACATGTTTGAATTTGAAACCCTTTGTTTGGAACTCTTAAGGTTCCTGATGAAGCACTAGGAACTTTCTGTTTACTCTTGTGTTCCCGATCTGATTATTTGGGAGCAAAGTTCTATGGGGATTTTGCTTCCAAATGTCGGGTCTAGCGGCGACCTCTCCAAGAAGTTCTAGGGGACGATTCTCCCGTACCCTGACTATTTTCTTTAGCGTGGGTATTTAACTGCTTGGTTTTCTTTTAATTTCTCTCAAATTAACCATCATGTCAGACATCTTTGACCTCGAGGGAGTGGAGTTGATTGAGGATGCAACTCAAGGAGTGGAACCGAATGAGGAGCAATCTTAAATGGCTGCTCCTAAAATAGTATATAACTCCTCTTAATGGGAGATGGATCAGATCTCTAACAAGTTTCTTAACTACAAGGTGCTAAAACATTACTCCATGGAACGGGTCCATCATATATCAGGCCTTTGTTGGAATAGGCCTTCGTGCTTGGGGAGTCACCAACCGTGTACACACATGGATTCGATGTCTAGAGCTGAGCACATATTCTGTGCAGAGCACAATTGCCTCTCAGTGCTACTTCTCCAATATTTGCGCTGAAGTGGGAATTGCACCCATCCATTTCATTCTGCAAGTATACAAACTTCTTGACAGATGGCACATGCTCTGCGTAGACCGAAAGATTGAGGTCCCCACTCCGGTGTAGGTATTGTATTTCTATAGCATTAGATCCCAACTCATGCAGAAGAATAAGTCCAAGATTGGGTTTTACTAGCTGAAGCAACGCTCTGGGGTAGTTTGCCCAACCAGCAGCATAAGGCATGTCTCGAACTTTCGGGATTACTAGTTTGTCACATCTGGTTTCCCATTGAAGAGAGTTTCAACATTGTCATTAGACTTTCCAGTTCCCAATTAGCATCACTATTTTTTTCTCAATATTCCCTTGTACTTCCTTCCGCATTCAACAAATAGTTTGCTTATGCTTCCTCGACAGTCTCACAACCCAAAGACGAGTGTGGGCTTGTAATACAACGAAATAAGAATTTCCATTTATTGAATATGCTCAACACATGAGATCTGATAAATTTGAAAACCTAGTTTTTCTTCAGAGAAAAGCCTATGCGTGTGCTTTAGGGATTTAGGAAAAAGTATCGTATCTTTTTTTTTTATATCATTTTCTATATATATACATATATATGAATAAATTAATTAATTAAAAAAATTAATTAATGGAGAGAATTTATTTAATTCAAAAATAAATTTTATTTAATTAATCAATAATTAAATATTATTAGTTTTAACTGATTTAAAACAATTCAATCCATTTTAATCATCTAACTGAATTATTCCAATTTTGAATTTTATTTATTAAATAATATATAATATTTTAATCATATATTAAAATAATTTATTATTTAACTTTATATTTAATAATTAAAAATTATTGAATCAAAATTCTCTTTTCAAAAATTATATGCATGTACACATAGTGAGAGGATATATACTGTGTTACACGCGTATGTCACATGCCATGGAGGACATATGTGCCTTTTGATTCTTCAATTTCTTAATTAAATAAATTCCAAATATCTCAACATGAATTAATTCATAATTAATTATATTTATGTATTTCAATTAATTAAATACTCCTAATTATCTAATAATTATGTTTATTGCATAGTAAAATATTTTACTTATCATATGTTATTTTTGCCCATTGTTTATCTTTATGTTTGTGAGTTTTTGATTGGGTTGTCTGGGGGATTATGAGCTGCAATACCTAATCGCAAGTCACATGGGACAAAATTGCTCCAGAAATTTAAACAATAAAACTATAACGTCTTCAACAACACCCTATCACGTTAAAAAAATACCTTCCCATTATTAAAAGTTTTAGAGCTAACAAAACTGAAAAAATATCGAAACACCAAACTAAAAAGTTATATTAGAATGACAATCTTCAAAATAAAAATTAAAAAACAAACTTAGAAATTAACACACAACCTAAATCATCAACATTACAATAAAACTAAAAAAAACCAACAAAATTTCAAAGTATAACTAGCCAAATGTATTCCATTTGGCTAGTAACGACATATTAACACCTTAATTAAAACAACTGAAAATAAATATTAAACAAATTATATTTAAAATTAAACTTATCGGTAAATTCTTTGTAGGTGTAAGTCCTCCACAAAACAACCTACAAAATAATAAAAAAAAATAAAACTTTATTACCACACAATATAATGAAAAAAGATAATGTGAAAGAATGATAGTAAACCAATCCATCTTAAATATAAGGACTTAAAAAAATTTGAAATACTTATCTGTTAAAAGTAAAAAGTCGTTGAAGTAGAAATCATGAGCACAAAATAGATCATTTCTCTTACCCATTGATCATAACACAAAATTATCCTAAACAAATAGAGGCAAGCCATAAAAAATGACACAAACACCATAAAAAGCATACAAACTGTAAAAGTTATCAAAACAATCAAAAATAATACAAAAACCTGTATGGTCTCATATAAATTTTAAAGATATAGAAATACTATTTAAATAACTAATACAGAATTCCATTAATTAATAATACTGATTATATAGTACACATAGTAGTGTCAGTGTGTATGCATACATACAATGAATGCAGCATACTCATCTCAAAGTGTTGAAACAAACCAACAAATTAATATATATTTGATGGTAATTATAATAGATATGATTTGTCACATGTTTATTTGGGTTAGAAATATAGCATTCTTTGTATTCCTTTTTATATATTTTTTTTTATTTTAGCGTTTATATATTACAACATGCATAACTTGGAACTCGAACCCAGGATCTCCAACACACACGCACTCCTTATGATCACTTGAGCTAGCCTCAAATGGTTTCCTTTTTATATTTTATACTTACGACTTATGCATTATTTAGTTGAAAGTAATATTAGAATTTTCTCCTGATTATTGTAAACAACTTAATGAATTTACTTTTGTAAATTTTACTTCATAAACCATTTCTTAGTATAATAGGCTATGTACAATTTTCCAATTAATGATATTTCCATTTACCTTTTAAAAAAATCTCGGCTTATTATAAATATAGCTTGATTTAATGATTATAGTACAATTTTCTTTGAATAGATCCAATAAAAAAGGCTTTCATTCATTAGGGAAAATCATGATACTTTGTACCATATTTGCTCAGCTCATTAATCATCCATTTAATCTTATTGTACAAAACTCATGGTATTACCTACCCCTAAAGGACTAGCAAGTTAAAATTTGAGCTTTTGAACAGGTAGACATAAAATGCAGATATATATATATATATATATATTATATGACATGGCCATTAAACTTGTTCATATTTCACCCATTGAATTATGTAACTACTCATTGTCATTTAAAGTACTGAAACTTGGTTTATTTAAGAAATGTTCACCAAATATTCAAATAGACATACCATCAAAACACTAGAATAAACAGCAAAAATAATCACTTAGTACTCATTGGTGATATAACATAGTAAAATGAATTTTTTCTCATGCATATTTAATTAATTAAACATCAAAAAGGATATATAGTGCTCAATACTAGTATCATACTATTATCGGTGTATTATGGATTAAAATTTGGTAATTATTAAATATAATATAAACACTCCAAATCACTCGTACTTGAATAATGTGATGAGACAACACTCATGCATAAGTCTTTTTTTTTTTTTTTTATCATTATTAATTTAATCACATCATTTAATAGAGACGTGTTTTATGGGATTGTGCAACCCAAACTTGCTCAATGGTGTTTGTGGTCAAGCCATTTTGAGATGTTGCCTAAGCATTGAAGATACAAGGCCGTTGCTCAGAGGTAGCTACCGTTGTTGCTGCCACGGTAGCTTCCAATTTTTTTCATATAAAAAAAAACATTTTAATGTATACCAAATATATTAAAGAAATTTTTACATGAAAAATCTATTTTACACAATTTATTACACAATTACTCATACACGCCTATGTCTACATTTTTACTTACAAAGTTGGTTTTATTACACAAATACCACTTAGTCATCATTCCATCCATCATCAATCAAATCCTACTCTCTTCCATCTCTTTTTTCATTTTCTATCAATCAATCCATCATTTCACTCTCTTTTTTTATTCTTTTCTTTTTTATTTTTAATTTTATTTCAGTTTTTAATTTTTAATTTTTTATTTTATTTCAGTTTTTAATTTTTTATTTTTAATTTTATTTTCAGTTTTTAATTTTTAATTTTTTTTCCATAACAATTCTTTTTTTCTTTTTATTTTTAATTTTATTTCAGTTTTTAATTTTTTATTTTTAATTTTATTTCAGTTTTTATTTTTTTTTTAATTTTATTTTCAGTTTTTAATTTTTAATTTTTTTTCCATAACAATTCTTCTTAACTTTTTATTTTTAATTTTTAATTGTAAAGCTAGTTTCTTATATATTGTTGCTTGTGCCAGGATTGACTTCTATCAATCAAGGGAGAACTATATATATACATATATGATATGCACACGTAGTGAAGATTTTTGAGACGTACACAATGATATTATTGTCAACATATATAGTAGATATTAGGAAATTAGGTATACCAATACCAACAGCACCACGATTCTAAGATTTTATTTTTGAAATATCTCAAAATCAGTCTAATATTATTTGTACAAATTAAAAACGCGCATGTTAGTGTGTCTAATTAAGTCAATAAAAATCACTTTTGAAAGAGTGATGAACATATATAGCATTGCTATTGAAAAAATTGATGATATACAACATTCACGTGCAACAATATTAGAGAATAGTGTGCAGAGATTTCATTGTCAACGTTTCTGGGAAAAAAGATAATGTTGGTGCTGATGTTCGAACCGATGTTTGTTTTCGGTTTCTTTTTGGTTTTCTCCCATATTTGAAATTTTACACCTTCTGTATGTATTTTTTTAATATGTTTTTTATCTAGTTGTTTCCTGTCCATTTTTATATCATCAATGGGTAACAATGAGATTTATCATGGATGTTGATGTTCAAAGAGTTTTTCCTGTATTTTAGTTTGTATACAGTTGTTTTGTAGTTTTATTATAGTTTTGCTACTTGCATATGTTATTTCACTATAAAATTAATATGCAACTATTTGCACAAAACTTACTATGTATAACTACTATTTCTTAGTCCCCATCAAATGAAATTCTTGCATAATATATAAACTATCATAAAACGATAATGCAACTATAAGGCAACTATTTGCACTTGCATACAGTTGTTTTGTAGTTTTATTATAGTTTTGCTACTTGCATATGTTATTTCACTATAAAATTAATATGCAACTATTTGCACAAAACTTACTATGTATAACTACTATTTCTTAGTCCCCATCAAATTAAATTCTTACATAATATATAAACTATCATAAAACGATAATGCAACTATAAGGCAACCAAAACAAAAAATAAATCAAAATGTAACTGTATATAACGTAGATGTATTATTCATGAGGTTTTTTTAAAAATTTTCACATCATACATTGTTTTGAATTTGGTGGGAGGTCCAGATCTGTTTGGTACAGATCTACATTTCATGAATCTGGATTTCGATATTAGGGGGAGTTGTTTTGATCGAATAAAACAGAAAACAAATGTGTAATTTCAGTTTCTTCACAGTTTTTCTGATTTTTTTTTCGTCATTTTCAGTTTAGATCATTGCAGGTATTCTTTTCCAGTTGATTTTGCCAGAATTAATAGTTGTATTTTTCTCGTTTTGGTTTCATTTTGGTTGCTTTGCGGTTTTGAAACGAGCGCGTATTTTCATCTTCATGGTTCGCTCTGTACAGCTGAAGGCTTAGTGCATGTGGTATTTTTGTAAATATTTGTATGTGGAATGTATAAATGTTTAATGGGCCGGCCCAAAGTATTTTTGTAATTTTTTTTCCTTTTTTGTATTTTTTTGTTTTTTTCCCTATATTAAATAATAGAATGTGAGATTATAGTGTTAATTTTATTTAGTGTTAGAGTAATTTTAAAAGGAAAAAAATCTAAATAATACGAATAAAAAAATTATATTTTGAAATGATATAAAATATATTTTTTTATAGGGAAATATTATTTTATTTGGACTCTTTATTTTGTTAAATGACAAAATAGACTATATATTTTCTAAAATTATACATATAGGATCTTGAAGTGATTTTTTGTCAAAATAAAACTTAATAATTTGATTTATAACAAAAATGGTTACATTTTTTGTATCTGTTCGTGTTAAAAATTGTCTTAAAGTTAGTTATATTAAAATAATAAATTTTTGAAAATTGAATTTAAAGTCCTATTTTTACTATTTTGAAAAATATATAATTTATTTTATCATTTGATAAAATAGATTGTTCAATTAATACCTTTTAAAAAATATAAGATTTAAAATAATATTTATGTTTTATTTTATTTTATAAGTTTTGGGTTGGCGGTGCTCTACCAATGCATTGCATACTAATGAAAGGAGGCACACAACTTTATGGGAGAAATGGTTGTCAATCATTTAATGTATGAAGCAAAAGTATTTAATGTACTAGCTTTACACTCTGAGCACATGGTCCTTCTCCTTCTCATCAATAATGATGCAAAGATTTTTCTTTTGTTTATAAAAATTATATATATGTAGAATAGAAACATTGCAGTTATTAGTGTCCACACTTAAAAAGCACCTTCCCACCAAACCATGTCCCCGGTTGGATTGAGACGCCTCATCAATTAACTCCACTCTTATGGCATGTTTACTAATAAGTAATGGGAATCAATAGTAAGGTAATCATTTCCTTACATTTGTTTACTTGCATTATTAAAATTAGGAAAGGGAAAAGTTGATTAAATAAGGGAGAAAAGAAAGGGAGAACTTCTCCCACCAATTTTGTAAGGAATGTCATTAAGGGTAATAAATTTTTATTATTTTTATTTTATTTTTTAATATTAAATATATAATGACAATTTTGTCCTTTAAAATATGTCTTGCAAAATAAATACCATATAATATAGTTTAACTCAAAAGGGCAATTTAGTCAATTTAAGCATTCCGATTACGTTTCCTAATAAAGTAAACAAGATAAATCACAACTATTCCATTTCTAAAAAATTTTAGTAAACAACATATTACAAATATTGATTCCGATTATTTTTCATTTATTCCGTTACATTTCTCCATTAATTTATTCCGATTCTGATTACTGTATAGTAAACGTGCCATTAGTTTTACCAATTATCTCAAATAAAAGAGCATTGCTTTTAAGCACTAGTGGTGTTTAGCACCTTCTCGACATGTTGCGTTGTGATTGGCTAATGATATTTTCTAAAAACTATTATATTAAATTATATGGGATCCGATAGTTAATTGGACCAATAGCGATATTAACACATAGGAAGATACTAAACAACACTGATACATTTTAGCATTTCTCCAAACAAAATATATATCTATGTATGGAAAAACTTACATAGTAATATTTTAGGGCTATGTGTAAAGCTTTGACAAATTCTAAATAATTTATAATTATAAAAATAAAATTCAAATATTTATTTGTTTCTTTTATTAAAAAAAGACAGTTATACAGGTAATAAATATTTTAATAAAATTTTAAATTATTTACTATATAGTTTCATATGTAACAAAATATTTATTTATTTTCCACACTTAATTTTTTTTAAAAAAATTAATTAGTCTTAAATAATTTTAACTTACTTAACCTCACTTAGCGGGTAGTAAAAACTTTCTCTATACTAGGGGTGTTCGCAATACGGATAGTACAGTTTTTGACCATTTTTTCAAACCAACCCGCACATGCGGTTTTTCTAATTTCTCAAACCGCACCAGTACCGCAAAACTAAAAAACCACATAAACCGCACTGCTAAAAATGGTACGGTGCTGTTTTTGCGGTTTGGACTATTACCAAATAATTTAACTATTACAAATACAACAAAGCTTGAGCAATACTTGTCAAAAATACCATAAGGTTTGAAAATAAATATGAAAAAAAAAAGTTTCAATAATATAATAATTAGTGGACTTTGAGTTGAACATTCACATATTAGATTTAAACAAATATAAAAATTGGTAGTTTTATAATGTGCATTGCAGTGCAGTTTGAATCGCATATTAATAATTTAAAATTACTAACCGCATCGCACCGCGCGGTTTAGAAAAAATTCAAACTACGACCGCACACAAAGAATTTCAAACCACATTTTTTTTGTAATGTGAGCGGTTTGATAAACACTCTTACTATATACTATTTGTATGGGGATATATAAATTGTATAATATTTTTTTTTTTGTTTTGTAATATAGAGATACTAAAATTCTTTGATGTATGTTGGGGTTTAGGGTGGTGGAGCCTCATAATTGTAAAATGAATGAAGTAGATGGTTACTCGTTAATTTATCAACTTGACCCGTCACTTTAAAATTAATTATTATGATTATTTTATTTTTAGGTGGATCTTAACTCTTAGAACCTATCAAAAGATAAAAACTTCACCCAATGCGTTACCAAATCAGGAAAAACAAACTAAGAAATCAAAGATTCTTTTCTTCTATTCCTTTGTGCCTCTCGAGTGTAGGAAAACAACTATCTCAAAGTCCCACTCACCTAAAAACAAAACATAAAAGACTATGAAGTATGAAATGAAATCAATATATGCGTGAAAGCACGCGCCAACCACGACCATACATAATAGTCATGATCACCATTCATCGTGATTACCATTATAATTATGGGAATGATGATTATAGGGTAAAATTAAGTACCAGTAATGGTAATATTTTTTAGAGGTGGCAATTTATTATTATTTAGTGATATTTTTTTAAATTTATTATTAAGTCTTATATTGGTATCAAGGAAGCTCTTTCTTAGAGTAAAGTGAATGGATGGTCACAGATTGTTGTTGAGTCGAATTGTTTAAAGGTCATTAATGATTGGCAAAAGTTCAAACATATGACTTCTCCTTATGGCCATATTCTTTATGATTGTATGACTTTGGTTGCTGATTTTGATTTTGTTTCTTTTAATAATAAGGTTGCGCATGTCTTGGCGCAATCTTCTCTTTTTGAGGCTGACCGGACTTTTAGTAGGGACTCCTTACCTTTTGTTTTTTAATCTTTAGTTTTGAATGTTTTAGTTTAATGAAATTTAATCATTATTCAATTCGAAAAAATATATATATATAATATTTATTAATATAAATTTTATATAATATTATATTGTGATTTAAATTTAAATATCTTTTATTATATAATATATTTACATTACACTTTAATATATTATTAAAATAAATTTTTAATAAAATAAGTTATATTTTACTAAAAAAAAATTATAATTAGAGATTGAGCATTAGTGAAGAAAAAAAAAACTAAAAGGTGAGGAAGTGAGAGAGACAAGATGTCGGGTTATGATTATGGTGTCCCCACGGGTGCGTGCTAGCTGTCCCACGTGTTCCCTAGGGAAGACACGATACCCAAGATCACATCCCAATCTTCCTATTTTAGTCAAAAATGTGGGCCCCTTAAACCTCTTTCACTACCCGACAATCCATCATTATGGCCCTCCTCTTCTCTTCTCTTCTCTTCTCCTATCACCTCTTTCCTAATCCTAATCACACCCCATGTGATTCGCACGTGAATTGGTCCCCCATCTCCATCATCCCCTTCTTTTACTTCAATTACCATTATTGCCCCTTCTCTTTTATATAATATCTTTATTTTTTTTTAAATGAAAACTGCCCTAATAATATCATATTAGGCTTATAATTAAAGAAACTTAATATATTTTTGGTCTTTTAAAATACTAAAAAAATGTCATGCAATAAAACACCTTTGAGATTTTTTTTTTTATATTTTATCATAATATAAAAAAAAATTATTATTAAGTTTATATTAGTAGTATAGGATATTTTTAAGTATTTTTAAGTATTGATATTAGATATTAATAGTATCTGATATTTTTTATAAGTGGTATTAGTTAGTAATATTTTTTAAAAATTATTTTCTTAATTAATTATATAAAATCTAATACTTAATTACACTAATAGTATTATAACACTAAAACAATAAAGTAAATTTAAATATTTATACATATTGTAATTTAAAATTAATAACCAAAACTTAACTTACTTAATATTTGTGAAATACGCCAATTTTTATATATATATCCCAATATATCTCTCATTTCAAAACTTTATAACATCTCTCTATTTCCCTATTATTCTTTCTCTCTCACTGGCTCTCATTGAAAAATTTATCGAAACCCCACTAAAAGATCCAAGACCGCGACCATTCCAACCATTCGACAGAGACCACACCAATTCGATCGATCGAGAGGGCTCCATTTTAGTTTGACCGAGACCTCGCCCCCTTCTTCAACTGTGAATGGAGAGACCATCGCCACTAACGCAAACAACAAACACAAACCACAAACAAAGAGAACATGAACGAAGACGTTCTTTGTAATTTTTTGGTTTTTTTTTTTTCGTTTTTTGAGTCGGTCTGATAGTGTCCAATATAGGCCTAATATAAATTCGATAGGAGGTTTCAAATTTTAAGTTTTTGAGGTTGATGGAGAATGTTCGATAGTGGTCTGATATAGGTTCGATGGTGGTCCGATACATAGTGACTGATTGGTGAACATGTTTCGTGTCCGTTGAGATGTCCGATACTGTCCGAATGGGGTTCCGGGTATTTGAAATCATAAAAAGAAGCTAAAAAAGCGACTCCATTTAATAAAATTAGAAAGAAATATAAAAATTTATTCTTTAAACTGTACCTCTCCTTAAGACGAAGAAAAATCAAAAAAATAGTTGAAACCCACGTCAAAACTCTAACGTGAGAAAATAGATCATTAAAGTTGAGCACCGATTAGTTACTTAAAGAGATTAAAACTATAATATAAAACGTAAAAAAAATTTATATATATAATCACGGATGGGCCTATTAACATTGATGTGGGAGCTATAGCCCCACTAACAAAAATAATGCCTTTTAAAAAATTAAATGTAAATTTTTAATTTAATAATTATAAACTAAAATAATAGAAAAACTCCGACAAAATTAGATAAATTTACTAATTTAGTAAGAGTGATTATAAATTTATAATGTGGCTAAAAATATTTTTTTATAATAAATAAGCCCCCACAAAGTAAAAGTCCTGAGTCCGTCACTGTATATAATATGTATATATACACACAACAATATATATTTAAATAAATATAATAATATTTTACATGTATTCGAATAAGAAAGAGAAAAGAAAAGTACATATTTATATACATAATAAATATATATACATATCGGACCCCATTTAGATAGTATCGGACACGAAATATGTCCACCAATCAGTTACTATGCATCCGATCACCATCCAACTTATATTGGACCACTATCGAACCTTCTCCATCAACCTAAAAAACTTAAAATTTGGAACCTCCTATCGAACCTATGTCCGACCTATATCGGACATATATTGGACACTATCAGACCTATAACGAACACTATCAGACCTATATCGGACACCATCAAACCAACTCAAAATTAAAAAACAAAAAAAAAAACTAGAAAATTATAGAGAACGCTTTTGTTAATGTTCTTTCCATTCGTGGTCTATGTTCGTGGCGGTGGTCTCTTTATTCGCGGTTGAGGAAGGAAAAATTGTCATGGGCTCGGACTGAATGAAATGGAGTCGAGAGGGTTGGTCCAATTAGTTTTTTAGTGGGTCGAGTGGTCTTGGATGGTGGCGATGGTGTTGGATGGTGGCAGTAATCTTGGATGGCAACAGTGGTTGTGGAGGTTTGGTTCTGTTGAAGAGAGCGAGCGAGAATGGAGAGAGAGACATGAGTGAGTTGAAAAATAGGAGGGATAATATTGGGTTGAATAAAAAATTGATCTAATTTAACAATATTTGAACATTAATGATTAAAGAATAGATTTTGGACTAATAAATGTATATAAAAATTAAATTTTTCAATAATAATATTTTTTAACAATTCTATATATTTGTAAGTGATGTGAATTTTTTTAAAAAAGTAAATATTAGGATTGCTTAAACCACTAAGGATAGCTCAGCAGTGGGGAGGGATGGTTAAAAAAAAGTTTCGAACGTTTAAGTTATAAATTATTAAATGATTATAAAAATATTATATATAAATTTTAAACTTCTTAATAAATAATTCTAAATAATTATAATTAATAAAATTGTGCATTTAGTTTTTAATAAATAAATTATTTATAATAATATGAAATAAGATAATATACAGTAGAACTTCTATTTAAGAATACTCTATTCAAGAATAACCTCTAATTTGTTATAAAATAATCAAGTCCCGATTTGAGCCAGTTATAAATAAGAATAACCTCTAAATTGTAATCAGTTATACATTTTCTAATTAAGTCCCGTATTAACAAAGTATACCTCTATATAAGAATAATTACATCTTAATAAAATATATACATGTATTTTGTAAATTTATCTATGTAAAATTAATAATTTTATTTTAAATTATAATACATGTATGAAATTATATTTATTTTAAAATATTTCTATTATGATATAGTATTAATGTTTATTTATTGTTATTATTGTTACATTGTTTTTTTTTTGGTTTTTTTATTTTTTTTCTTGTGTAACTCTATTTAGTTATAATCTCCCAATTAGAATATAATTTACTTGGCCCCAAGTGTATTTTTAAATTGAGGTTCTACTGTATTTATAATTTTACTATATACATTACTAGAATTATATATTTTTAAGTAACTATTTATTTTAATACTAAAAAAATTAAATTAGCCGCTCATAGAGCGACTATATTACCTAGTATCAAAATACTAGCGAGAAAATTAATAAAAGGTGTTGGAAAAGAGAAAAAATTAAGGAGGCGTTTGGTTGGGAGGAATGAAAATATAGGAATAGGAATGGGAATGGGAATAGTAATAGGAATGGAATGGAATAAAATTTAAAATGCATAAAAAAAAATTGATAAAAAAATAATAACTTTTTTTTTCTTGTTACATTGGAATGGTCATTCCTTCCTTTTTAAAATGGAATAGCCATTCCACCAAAATGGTGGAAAGAGCATTCCATTGGAATGTCATTCCAATATTTTAAAATGCAACCAAACAAAGGAATGGAATAAAAATTGTTTCCTTTCCATTCTATTCCATTTCATTACCTCCAACCAAACGCCACCTAAATTAATAATGACATTGACTCAGTTTTAAAAGAAAAGCCAAAATTTTCGTTTTTCTAGAGAAAATTGTGAAAAGTATCGTTTTCCAGTTTTGAGAAAAAATGTTATCTTTTTACAATCATAATGTTATTTCATTTTTTTTATTTTATTTTTTGCTGAATCATGGTGTTATATAGTTGTTGTAATAAGTGATAAATTTTATTGGAGAGTTTTAATAACACTCCAGAAAAAAAAAATGATGATGATGACTAAATCGTAATATTAAAAAAATATAATTTTAAAAAATTACTTTTAATATTTTTAAACATTAATTTATCTTGGTTTTATTATTTATTTTATTTTTTATATTTTTTAATATAATTTTTATCATAATATTTAACATATAATTCATTTTATCTAGGTGTATTTTTAAAAAATATAGAAATGAATAATTTTTTATAGAAAAAAACTATTATAAATTATTAGAATCTTACCTAATATATAAATGCCTATCTAACAGATTTTGTTATGCACTTCACAGATTATTGTGTATTTAACAGAATATACTATTTAAAAAGTTAACTTTTAACAGACACACCCATTCCAAGTAGAGTCAAATGCCCATTCGATTAACAAAAATAACTATTATTCACAAACGAGACACTCCTTCAGAAAAGACACCCATTCCATTTAAAAAAAAAAAACCCATTATTCACAAACGATCGAGACACTCCTTCAGAAAAGACCATTAATATCCAACAAACTCAAATCAAATAAGAAGCAATTAAAAAAAAAAAAAAGCCCAAGACGTGAAGGGAACAAAATTGCATAAACCAATCATAAATACTCCAATACAATTTATACAAAGCAGCTTTATCAATATTAATTGAATAGCATATCAGGTGCCAAGATCTAGCTGATGGAAAAACATCAATTGGAGAATTATAAATCACAAATAAACAATCAAAAATCTAAAATCCTTAAAAGCATGACAATCATTAAATCGCTACCATTCTCCAATCCAACTAACAAACATTAGCATTAAACCTCAGAATCTGATGGCTGCCGTTCTTCATCTATTTTTCTGCAATTGTCTTCTTTGTTTAAGACATGTGATTCTTGTAATTTTGTGTGGATTCCCCGTGCTGTTAACCCAAATGCTCATAAGATTGCTTTATGGGCTGAATCCCTTAATTTTTCTGGTTTTCTCTCTTGAAGTGCTTTCTGTAATAGCCAAAACTGATTGCTTCTTTTTTTTTTTTACTTTTGGTTTCATTTAGGTTATAAAAAAATAAATAATAAAGTTAATGAGTCAAATAAATGGAGCGGTAGTATTTTTTTTATTATAAAAGTGTAGAAACCATCAAACCAGAGGAAAAAATAAAAAGAGAAGGTCAGAGATAAGAGAGATCGCTAGGAAAAAGTATTATTATTATTATTATTATTTTAAAAAAAAAGGGGATTGCTAAAAAAATCTAAAAGGAAGAAATTCTTATAATAATTTATATATTGGATTATTTATACAAGTTACATATAATAATTTATTATTTTATATTATTATAAAGATAAATACAGATTTAAAATTATATATAAGCATATATAATAACTGAAGATTGGTTTCATTTACCGATAATGCTGGATTTGCAATTTTTTTTATCTTAATTCTTATTTAGTTGGTGAAAATAACAAATAAAATAGAAGCTATAAAAATTTTAAGTCTGATACCAACACTTACGGTAATGGAAGAGATATTAAATATGTATTAATAGTATTAAATATATATTAAGTATTACATTAATAAAGTACGCATTGCTAAACAACATAACCATTTTAAATATAAAAACTATCTATATTAATAAATGATTATCTCTACAACAAAAATAAAAGAATTGAAAAAAATAAACAAAATCCTAATTCAATCTAAAATATATTAACTTTCAAATACAAATTAACGATTAAACGGTTGCAATTAATATAAATAACATAAGTAATAAAATAAATTTAAGAAATATATTTAGTTGATAAATAATAAGAAAGAAATCTATCTAAACAAAATTTCAGCTTGTATTTAAATAAATAAAAGTTTGTTAAAAAATTATATTATCTTAGGTGTTGTTTGGTAACACTTTTGTGTTTTAATTTTTTAATCACAAAATGAAAGTAAAATTTTTGTTTTTAAAAAATTTATTTTTGAAAAACAAAAATGCGTTCTGTAACCACTTTTGTTTTTCAATTTTAACAACAGAAAACAAAAGTGTGTTCTGTAAAGTTCAATTTTATTTTTATTTTTTGATTTTATTTAAGTCTGCCCAGTCCGGGGTCGGATTAGGGTTCAAGTCAAAAGTCGGGTTTAGCGCCAGAGCCGTAGGGAGGGGATTTGGGTCCGGGTCTGGTTGTAATCTAAAAGATTGATTAAGAAAAAAAACTGTTTAAAAAAATATTGAAAGTGCTTTTTTTTTGTTTTTAAAATTTTGATTTCTAATTATAAAATTGAAAAGTAAAACAATTTTATAGAACATGTTTTTGAAAAATATTTTTACTTTTCTACTTTTAAAAACAGAAAACTGATTAAAAAAGTGTTACCAAACGCCACCTTAACTTATCAAATATTGTTACTTTTGTCGATGATGAGGCCCAAAAAAATATGATGAAAATCAATTATACTTACAATAGATATATCTTAAAATCATTCAAATGTAAATACTACAATTTACTATATTTAATTTAAAACTAATTTTCTTATATTTAATTTATTAATTTTTTGCTAAGACTTAACTTTGTCAACAACAAAAATAATTAACTTCATAATCAATTATCGACCACAACAGACAACAACAATGAAAAAAAAAATAGTAAATCCTCAAAAAAATAGGATTTGTTATAGAATAAATAATTTTTTTCTTAAAAAAAAAAGATTATAACAATATATCTTATTTTAGCATCTCTCAAGGAAGATAAAAATAAATTAAAAATAAAAAATATAATTGCAACAAGTTATACATATCCATATGCATGTTTATCTGTTTGAGTTAGAGAAATTGTCAAGATTCAAAAAAATTCAATATTTGATGATAACCTTACAACCAACAGAGGTAAATATTTTTATTTTTTATTTTATCAAAACTATTAAAGGTAAATTAGATTCATTACTTTAAGTAAGTTAAATTTAATTAAAAATAAATTATGACTATTATACACAATTTAATTTAAACTGTAAAATTCTAGATACAAGGTAAGATTAATTTGAAAATTTTATCAGAATCATTGGAATTAAAACAAGAGAAAGTTGTTAAATCTCTGTCTTAGATAATAAATTACATATAACTAATATTTTAAAAAATAGAATAACAAACTTATCTTATGTAATATTTTTGAATGATTAAACAATTTATGTTATGAAATATATAGTAAAGGTTATAAATAATATTTCTTTTTTTAAATTAAACTTTTTAAATAAAAAAATTACAAAAAATAATTTTTTTTTTTAAAAAAAAATACAACGTGCTTTGCACGTAGTTGCCTTCTAGTAAATTTTATAAGTGTTTAGGGTACAATTAGATATTTCCAATTTAAAAATGAGTGTTGTATAGTGTTTAAGGTGATATGTTATAAATGATTAAAATTTGATTTAAAAAAATGATTAGCAATTTTCTGTAATTACGATTAAAATAAATAATTAAAGAACTGAAATTAAATTAAACCAACAACATATAACAATTAATAACAATTTTCTCATAATATAGGTGCATGTAAATTGGGTGCTATTTGGCCCCTAGACTAGTAGAGTGTTAAAGATGTGCCCCAACACTAATTTTATATTCACCCAAACTAATTAATGGGCAACAATACAAGATTTGAGAAACATAATCCTTAAAACAAGACAAATAATAAAGCTCACATAACTTTTTATGGGTCTTTTTCTTTTGCAAGTTTAACATTTTCAATTTTGTTTTATTCTTAATGTTTTTTTTTTTAAAAAAAAAAACAAAAGTTCAAATCTACTTATAGCACTTCTAACACATTTTTTACTCTATTTTTTAGAATATTTTATTAATTTTTTTATTTCACACATTTAAACTATATAATACATCAATTTCTTCATTTTTTAATATTATTTAAATAATATATTCATAATAGATAATAATAAAATATTATATATTACAATAATATTTATTTATTTTTATACTTAAAGTAAATAAAATATTTCATAAAAATAATAAAAAAAATATAACTAAATACTAAAACCTATAAATTTTTTAAGCTACATTTAGTTAAGTATATTTATTAAATAAAATTTAGAATTATTTTAACTAATCTATTGAATAATATTTGATATTTATTTAAAAAAATAGTTTTTTTTTGGGAAAACTTTTAATTTTATTTTTGTAATAATTTTAACTTTTACATTGTGCTAGTGTTCTTATATCATTCCTAATAAAAGAGGTAAAATAGCTTCTTAGTTAAAATTTTAAAGAATTGGGTATAATTTCACCTCTACCGAGTAAAGTAAATGGTGAGCTAAAATACCTCTTAGCTATTCTTTTAGCTACATATAAGTCAATGAATAATAGTGAGATGAAAATATTATATATTCATTTCTTTTTCTCTCCCATTCTTTTAATTGTTTTTTAATTCTTTCATTGCTTTTTTTTTTTTTTTTGCTTTTTTTTAATTAATAAAATATATTTAAAAATATAATATCTAAATGATAGAGGATAAAATATAGATAAATTGATGTGCAGTGTAATATAAATATGTGAGATAAAATAGAAAAAATAAAATTTTAATAAAGTATTTTAAAAGATAGAGTAGAAAGTTTGATGATGCTTATATTTTAAAATAATTAGTATTTTTGCTTGTTAAAATTTTTAGACAATCAAGTTGTATTCTTTATAGTATACAATTCGTTAATAATACCCATCGAATTAAAAACTTTATGACATGTTTACTAATAAGCAATGAGAATTAATGGTAAGGGAGTCATTCCCTTACATTTGTTTATTTAATTTATTAAATTTAAGAAATGGAGAACTTGATTAAAAAAGGGAGAAAAGAAAGGGAGAATTTTTCCCACCAATTTTCTAAGAAATGTCATTAAGGATAATAGATTTTATTTATTTTTATTTTATTTTTTAATATTAAATTTATAATGACAATTTTATCCTTTAAAATATGTCTTACAAAATAACTGTCATATACTATAGTTCAACTCAAAAGAGTAATTTAGTCAATTTAAGCATTCCGATTATGTTTTTTTGATAAAATAAACAAGATAAATCACTATCATTTCATTTCCAAGCAGTTTTAACATATTACAAATATTGATTCTGATTATTTTTTTTATTCTATTACATTTCTCTATTATTTTGTTCTGATTCTAAATACCGTGTAGTAAATGTGCTATTAAAATTATGTGGTGATTTCATCATATTCTATTCAATTTTATCTTGAAACGAGTGATACAATAAGTAATTGTTGATAAATGAATGCAACTCTAAATATACATTTTACTTTTTTTACTTTAATGATTAAAAAATATATAAATATAAATTATTATAAAAATGTATTTTATTTTATTATTCACTAAAGTAAAAATGGTAAAGTATATTTAATTTGTATTTATTTATTAACTATTTTACTATTTTATTTATTTTACAATAAAATTGAATAAAATATTATAAAAGTATAATATTACTAAAAAAAATTATATTTGAAGAAATATTATTAATGTGGAGGCATACTATTAGAACTACAAGCATAATTTAGTATTTTAAAAGAAATAAAAATTCTAATTATTATTGAAGATTTTATAAAGTATAGAGATGTGAAATTTGAATGGGGAGTGAAATGCAGGTCAGGTGGGGCCATAAGTTAGAATATAGTTTCCAAAATAGTAAGTTCCAAATAAAAAACGAATGGAGGCTAAAGAAATGATAAGCACAATAATTGGGTATTTTGTTCATTATCCGACAATCATATTCATGATCTTATTGTGGGCCCCACTTTTCTTTCATATCATTATACCCACCTGCACCTGCTCGTACAAGGTTATATCCCCACCCCCATGTGAATCGCACGTGAACACAGACCCCATCCCCAAACCCCTAAAATGACCATATTACCCCTATCTGACTTATTTGATCTGCCCAAACAAACACCAGAGGATTTTGCAATGATTTATTTGGTTGGAAACTTGGAATTTGGAATGGAAATGGAAATGGGATGGGATGGAGTCTTCTTGGGAGTTTTCTAGGCTCTATTATTATTATTATTATTATTATTATTATTAACAAATAACAATGGGCCCCACTTGTTTTCACAACTCTACTGATTAGACTTCTCGCCTTAGCTTAGTCAAGTCATCATCTTCAAAATAATTTATTTTCAACCCTATCTACCCCACCTTCTTATCAAACAAATGCATTTCCCAATTTTTTTTTTCCTTTTAGGTTAAATTTTGTTTGTGATTTGATTTTGGTTCACAACTTTATTAATACAAGAGCATTGATATTTAAGTATCTGTGGGAGCTCTAGTTAAATTTTTTTGTATAATCTAAAATTATATGTAATATTATATTTTTAGGGATACGTTTTTGTCTTTACTTTCACGGAATATATTCTGTGCTACATTAGATGGGTCTCATGGCACATTAAATGAGTGTCAAGGTACGTTTCTACTTTTTAACCCTAATTATCCCTAAATCAATCTCAGCCGTCAGATCAAATAACTCCCTCATCTGACGGCTGCCGTACATCACGGATTACAATCCGTGAAAGTACAGTAACAGGAGAAAATCATATCCCTATATTTTTATTTTTCTTTTACATTAATTTTGATATTTTTTAAAATTACTCTAATAATAAATATTATTTTAAATTTATTATTATAGTCTTACCTATTATAATTTAATAATTATTTGTTTTGATTTTATTTTTTTAAAAAAAAAAGATTATGGCACCAATGCCAAGTGTTTCTTCTTTACTTAACACTCAATCATCTCTAATAGTTAGCTTTTTTCAAATACTCTACCACATGAACAAGCACTCTATCTAAACACCATCATTGTCCATTGAGAATATTCTAAGGTGTCAATACCAATACGTTGCACTTTGTAATTAATCAGTAAAATTTTATATTATTTATTAAATTATAGCTAGATAATAGAATGCACTCAAAAATTATTTTCAATACAAGATTTAAAATTTGTACTAAATTTTACATAAAAAATAATTTTGTGTCAAATTTAACTTATTATTTATAATTGTATTTTAATGCACAAGATGTACAAAATAAGTAAAATCATAATAATTATTATTATTGATAATTATTTAATATTTTATTGAGAATACAATAATAAAATGGTAAATAAAAAAGATAAAATTATTAAAAATAAATGAATCATATAATTAATTACATTATAATAAATAAAAAAATTATCATTTTAGAGCATCACTAAAGTAGTAGTTTATCTTAAATGTTTCTCTTGACATTTCTCTTAATACAACTATTATTGAAAGTTGAAAAAGTACCGAAAGTTTTGTTATTTTATTGTCCATAACACTTTCTTCTTTATGTCACATTTTTGATACTCTATTTAAAATGAGATTGTTAAACAAGTGATATAATATAGTTTTGATATCCCCTCTGAAAACCTAAGAAAAACTGTTTTCTTAAAAATGTAATAGCTCAACAATATTTCTAGATTTAGGTTAATACTACCAAATTTATTAAAATTTAACAAGAATTATTGGATAATTGGTCAAGGTGTTATATAGTTTATCTAGTGTTTCATCCTTTCTTTGACTCTGTTTTTAGTCAAACTGTTGCTTTTGGTTACATACCGTTATTATAGTTAGTTGTTAGGATCTTGTTCTTTACCACAGTTAGGTTACTATTTAGTTGAGTCTGCTAAGTTATAGGTTCGGTCAAGTTAACTCGATTACTCCCTCTTTGTATATATATACAACTCTTATTGCTCTAAGTGTAACTTAAATATTCATTTATGAAATTCTTCTAAAATAAAAGTTTTTTTTCTCTTTCTTTTTCGCAATATGGGATTTGAGCAAGGAAAATAGAGCTTTCCCTTGATCTTGTTTCTGTCGCTTCCATTGTCGCGCTTCTTCTCCGATGACCTTCCCTTGAGTTGTTCCAGTTCTGGCGATTCACTGTTCTCTGCTTTCCTGATCAGTGTCCTTCTACTTGATCCTTCTTTGTTCTTAAATGTCATCAACACAAGAAGAAAGGAGCAATGTCGCACAACCTACGATTGGAGATCCCACAAATCCAATCATACGAAATGATCAAAACCAGCAACAGATCATTCAACAGAGGAATCCTTTTGAAGACCCTACTGACCCACACTACCTTCACCATGGAAACAATCCAGGTAATGTTCTTATTTCTCAACTACTCACGGGACAAGACAATTACATGTCTTGGAGTAGGGCAATGCAGTTGGCCATTTCAGTAAAGAACAAACTAGGATTCTTGGATGGTACAATTTTTAAACCTAGGCCTTCTGATTCTGTTATGTATAATGTCTGGCTTAGAAATAACAATATAGTCATTTCTTGGATACTAAACTCTGTTTCTAAAGAAATTTCTTCTAGCATCTTGTATGATGAGTATGTTGCTGCCATTTGGATCGATCCAAAAATTCATTCTCAACAAAGAAATGGACCCCATATATACAACTTGAGAAAATGATTGATGAACCTGAGTCAAGATAATCAAACTGTCAGCATGTATTTCACCAAACTAAAAACCTTATGGGAACAACTCTCGAATTACAAACCCACCTGTGTTTATAATGAATGTACTTGTGGTGGTGTCAAGAAAATCCAAGAATACCACCACATGAAATACATCATGTCTTTCCTCACAGGACTTTCAAATTCCTTTTCCCAAGTTCGAAGTAGCATACTGCTCATGGACTCCTTACCAGAAGTCAAAAGGACTTTTCACTTGGTCACACAAGAAGAGAATCAAAAAGGGAATTCTAGTGCTACAACAGAACCTAATCCTAGTATGGCGTTTGCCTTTTAAGGAGACAAAGCCAGCAACAATAAAAAGGATTCTCAAGGAAACAAATCCCATCCTTCCAAAAGAAATATAATTTTTTGCACTCATTGCAGCATACTCGGTCACACCATTGAGAAGTGCTACAAAATTCATAGCTACCCACCAGGTTACAACAAAAACAACAATTCCAAAGATGCAACAACCAATCAAGTTCAGACAAGTAATGACACTAATAAATCTATTTGTAACGCCCCAACAATAAGAACGCCATGAATAGTGACTAAACATATGCTGACGCCGCTAAACTGGGATTAATACAGCTAAGAACAAAAATTTAAACTTTAAAACAAATATAACTTGTAATTATTTAACTTTACAAACATTCAAAATGTCACAATTTGTTTCGGGATCCCGTAAAAACTTTTCAAAATATTACAAGTTATCATTACATGTCGACCTAAGCAGAAAAAGCTGAGATTACAAAATATTTCTTCTAGTAGATTCAACCATCATGGTCTAGTATGGCCTGAACATGTACAACACACCACCAAGCCCTCAAACTCATGACTGATCAATAATATATTTACCATTTCCTGCACAGTAGAGCACCCGTGAGCCAAGCCCAGCAAGACAGTATAAATAACAATATGCATAATAATCAGAAATCACATAATCATTGATGCCACTACATCTATCGTCTATTTTACATAAATCTACTTGTTACGCTCACACGTCTATTTACAATAAGACCTTAGAATGGTTTATCTCGGTTCTGATTACCGAATCTAACCTAATTATGCCTTGGACGCATAATTCTTTATCTCAACACATATAGTATGATATTGCATTCAAAACCATTTAAATACTAGGGTAATAACCATAGACCACATAATCGCTAAGTTTTATGGTAAACCCTAATCTCGATTTCTCGCATGGCATACACAAAATACATACATTGGCGCCACCGCGCTAAACTCTATGTGCTAGCTTACTGTCTTACTTAGTAATCTAAGTATGTGGAGATTCCAAACCCCTGGGTGTTCCTGAGCAAGTGCTGGTAATCCTAGTCACACATTCCCAAGATTTACAAATAGGGTTAATCTTAAATTTACTTTCACATGTACACATAGTTTAAATTATATTTATAGATTAACATATAGAGCTCAAAACGAGCTTTTCAATGGTATCAAAAACGTTCAAAACGGAGTCCCGAGTCAAAAGTTATGGAAAAAATAAGCATACAAAAATTCTCGATGAAAATAGGGCTTCGCCGCGGCGGTCCCAACCTGGTTTCCCACGCTGCGGCAAGCCAAGCCATGGCCGAGGCGAGGGGCCCAAGAACCCCCAAAATGCAATTTTTCAACATACTCAAAATTTTACCAAATTAACAATAAAATTCAGCCAAAACCAAACCTAATCATAAATTCAAAAATCAAAACAACCCTATCCATTATTAACAACAATTCTAAGCCAAAACAAAGCTCAAAATCATAACCACAACATACCTAAAGCATGCCATACAACCATGGCCGGCCATTTACCTATGCAAATAGTGATAGGGCCCAAAATTTAAAAAGGCCCAATATAATTTTTCAGAAATTTTTTTAACCCAACCTTCTATCAATGTGTCATGCCAAATAAAAAAAAAGTTTTTCTATGATTTTTTTTTCCTTATTTAATATTTTTTAAATTTTTTTCCATAATATTTGATATTAGTTTGAAGTTGTATTAAAAATAGGGTGTATACACATTTGGTACCTTATGTTTTATTTAAATACAAGTTTGGTACCCTGTATTTTTAGTAATACTTATTTGGTATCTTGTATTTTAAAAGCATACATATTTGGTATCTTAAATTTAAAATTTTTTGATAAAATTTTATCAATACAATTAAACTGTCTTCAATTTTATAAATTCTGGATTCAAATTTAATTATTTAATTACATATAATTGAGAACCGTTTGGTCAAATTAATAAAATTATATTGATTAAATTTTACTTTAGGGTACCAAATATGTATTATTTTAAAATATAAGGTACTAAATAAGTATTATTAAAAACACAAGGTACCAATTGTGTTTTAAGAGAAAAAATAGGGTACTAAATGTGTATATTCCTTTAAAAATAATAACAATTTTAATAAAATTGTTTGAGTTTTTAGGTATTTAATTATGTAAAATATATTTTTGTAATATGATAATATTTAAAAATATTATTTATAAATTATAATTTTTTTTGTTAGGGCCTACTTTTTAAAATTAGAGCAGAGCCTCTAAAATATTTAAAACGGCCATGCATACAACCATACATGCATAACATCTCACAAACTTTGAAACTCAAAGAATTCAAAGCTTTCAAAACTAAAACCCAGAAATTCATAGCATATTCCCAGAATTTGAACAAGATAAACTAACCCTAAATCAATCAAAACAACCTAGATACAATATACATACTCCCAATAGCTCAAACACACAAAAGTCGCCAATATTTCTCAAAATCACATCAACATGCATCCAATCACATATGAACACCAAGAACAACTTACTAGAGCTACAAATATCAGAATTATAAGTACCAAAAGATTAATTAGCTTTTTCCACAAATTTCTCCAAGCTCCAAGCATAAGAACTAGCACAAAATCCAAACCAATTCAAGGCCTTTTTCTTCCACAATTTTGAAATCACAATGAAGAGGGTAAGAGAGAAAGAGAGGGGTCGGTTAAGAAAGGAACTAACACAAAAATGGTTTTCTAAGTTTCCAAAAAAATGACTGTTAACAAAAGACTTATTTGGTCAAAAGACCAAAATACCTCTAAAGTCAAATATATCCACACATGTAAGGGTAAAATTTTCATTCAACACATATAAATCACAATAATTTAAATTTTCTCATATATCATATAAATGCCATAAATAAATCCCAAAAATGTATTGTAAGCCTCAAACCTGATTTGACCCAAAATATCTAGTTGTGACTATACCGCGATGACTTGTCAAAAAATACCTACAGATAGACAGAATAAACATACTATATAATATATAGTCCAAAAGCACATTATATTACCAAATTACAATTTTATCCTTCTCGGGTCAAAATTATGAAGAATGCCCCTAACACACCAACAAGATCTTAAAATGCATTATATCATAATACTTTCACATAATAAATTATATAATAATATAATTTTTTATTAATACATAATTATATAACAGTTCGGTTAACCAAATTTACCGAGTTCAGCCGCAATTCCAAATCGCCCATATTCTCCCCAAATTTTCTTAAGTTTTTTTCCCTAAAGTATTCAATATTATCGTAATTAGAATCAAAAGGTATTTTCTTTAAATAAATGGATTATAATTAAGATATTATTTTAATAATCTTAGATTGTTTGAACTAAAGTTAATTAACTCTAATCACTACAAAAAAAAGGCTATCGTTAGTGACAATCTTTTAGTCAAAACATAATTTTTTTTTAGATTAAATGTGACTTTTAGTTACAACAAAAAAAGTTATTTGTGACTAAAACATAGTGTTTAGATACAAGTTATTACTAATTTAGTTTTAGTCATGATAAATATTGTGACTAAAAATAAATTTATAATCACAACAAATTATAATTTTTGTGACTAATTAATTGAAGTGTTTAGACTTTAGATTGTATTATTATTATTATTATTATTATTATTATTATTATTGTTATTATTATTATTATTATTATTATTATTATTATTATTATTATTATTATTATTATTATTATTATTATTATTATTATTATTATTAGGGTAAATACCATTTTAAATCATGTATTTTGCAAAACTTATTAATTAGACCATCTGTTTTGTTAAATGACAAAATGAACCCTGTATTTTTTAAAATTGTATAAATAGGATTCTGAACTGATTTTTTGTCAAAATCAAACTTAATAATAATCTGATCTATAGATGTTATGACAAAACTAGTTATATTTTCTGCATCTGTTCGTGTTAAAAATTGTCTTAAAGTTGGTTATATTAAAAAATAAAATTATTGAAAATTGAACTCAGGTCCTATTTCTACTATTTTAGAAAATATAAGGTCTATTTTGTCATTTAACAAAACAGATTCTCCAATTGGTAACTTTTACAAAACACATGGTCCAAAATAGTATTATTATTATTATTATTATTATTATTATTATTATTATTATTATTATTATTATTATTCAAGCACTCTTGCAGTAATTAAATCGATCAACATGTCTTTAATTATCATTTCAAAATATCTTTCAATGTTTTTGCATAAAAGCTAATAATATTGATATCGACTTTGCGATAATTATAAGTGGCCGAGTAGTGAAGCAATAACACTTTTTTTTTATTATTATTATTTGATTTGATTTATTTATTTAATTATTTTAGTGCAATAACAAAATTATGAAAGTCAAGAGTCAATGGAGCAAAATCCATAATTCATGGAACAAAAACATAATTATTTTAACCCTATATATGATGTGTAAACCAACATATAATTTCGAACTATATACTAAGATTCATAAAAATAAAAAAAAAAATCATCCTACCACATATCATAAGTCTTAATTACCCTCCTTTTATACTTTTGAAGGATAATAATGCTCTTCTTCCAAACTTTTCCCATTAAATTAGTGTGAAGAAGACAACCAACAAATGATGGGAAGAAAGACTGTCTAGTCCTGTCTAGTGATGTTGAATGTGATAATACATGTACCTAAATATTTTATCACACACAATTAAAAGATTTCAAAGTAGTTGTTTCCATTCATAGAAAAATCTAGTGATCGATATTCGATAGGTCTTGCATGATATCAATTATAATATTTTCCTTTAATCGTGATTTACAAAGCAATAATCTTAGGAGTTAAATTTTTATTTGGGTAGATGTGATTAAACATATGCATATTGAAAGGAATAATGTACCATGATGATATTAATTTCTCCTTATTGCTATCCACCTTTTTTTTTAATGAAAATTTATTGTGATCCACTTTACTTGTTCAATAATGTACAAATTTATGTTACTAACCTTAATAATTGTACTTCAAAAGATATTGAATGAGTGTCAACATTCAACAACTAATCTAGAGTTAGACAAAGGGAATCTCAAAATTGATTTATTGAATCTTTTATTGATAAACTTCAATGTGGAGGAAGATTTGGTTGTTAGAAATTAGGCATATCTATTTCTTTACATAACCCACCACATGAATTGAAAAAAAAAATGAAGAAGAAGAAGAAGATCAATTATAAGGCAAGAATGTTTTTTCACAAAGTAAAATTTTCATAAATTCAAACCCAATCAAACTGTTAACTTATAATTTTATTTCGTTGTAATCTTTACGTACCCCTTCAACCTGCCATCATAACAATAATAATATAATTCATAAATTAACTTTTTATTAATTAGAAAAATTAGAGTTTTCTTAATAATATTTTATTTTTATTTTTTATATGAAAAATTATTAAGCAAAAGTAGTGAGAGGTTAATTAAGTAAACTAAAATAGGTAATGGCGAGACACCGAGAAGTGTGGGCTCTAGGGCTTCTCATCAATCAAGTTGAGTCTCTATAATCTATTATTACCACTCATGTGGATCCTACGTGGCGCACTATTCCTTCTGGGGCCAAGTGCCGACGGCCAGCAAAGCACACGTGTACGTTGGCCACCCGCACGTGTACTTTTGGGTCAAACTTACCTTGTCTTTGCTGGATTCTTAGTCAACGGTCAAATCCACACAGCCTCTAAAACAAAATCATTTCCCCTCCTCTCTCTCCACGAAGGTGTACGAACGACACCTAGCCGTAGATAAAATAGTAAAACAATTTGGAACCGTTGGATCGAGAGATTTGCCGCACGTGCACGTGACAGCCAGCTCGCTTCTAGTGGGGGTGGGTGGGTCCCACTGGCATCGTCGCACGTGACCGGCTTAGCTGGGTTAAAGTGGTAACCATGTGATTAACCAGTTGGGCGAATCGTTGCTTAATTCGGTATTTCCGTTAATCGATGTTTCGAGTTAGGCCTTGCACGTGCGTTGCACGTACGGCGAAAGATCTGGTTTGACATGTTTGCCCATGCTTAAAAACTCTCAGGTGGTGGGCCACGTGGGGGAAAGCAAGGGTACTTTTGGAATTATAAAAGTGATTATAATTTTGAGGGTTTTGTTGGGAAAGTATGTTCTGTTAATGGATTATTATTATATATTTTGGGAATGAGAAAAAGAAGATTGTTTAATTAAACATATATATATATCATTCATTATTTAATCATTTGAAAAATCTTTCTTTGGGTGCGACGATAAAGCATGATTAGTTTAAAGATTGTTATTAGCATCAATCAATCATACTTAGCACAAGAAAATAAAATTAATAAATAAATTTCCAATCATGACATTTACTTCAAATGATTAAAAACTTATTTTAAATCCTAACCACTACCCTCGACCAAATATTAATGTATATGAGCTTTATTTACCCAAGCTCAATAATGCTATATAAAGATAAATCAAATATAATTGACAAAATTTTAAGGTCTACTTATAATAGAATTCATAACTAACTAATTATTAATATATGTTTGTACTCAAAAACTATATGTACGTACAATTTGAATATTTTAATCCTTTGGTAACTATTTTTATTTTTTAACCTATCATTTAAAAATAAATTACATTCTAAAGTCTATTTACATAATTTTAAGTTACCAAAATTTACTGTCTTTTTTTTTTAAAAAAAAATTGAAATATATATAAATTAATAAATACAACAACCATTCAAATCTTTTGAATATAAAGTAATACTTTTGTTGCTTAATTGGCACGATATGATTATTAGAGAATAAATATGTTTTAATTTTAAGTAATATCAATGATACATATAATATTGAGATTGGGGAGCATGAGAGAACACATGTTGAAGAATCAAATAATAACCAAGCCTAGATTCCTCGTAAGTATGTTTCCTATGACATTAATTAAAATAATGATTTTAATTAATTTGGTATATAATATAACGTGGTCTACTTGCATTATTATATTTAATAATTCAGAGACAATCATATGCTGGCATGACCTTCTTTTTGTCAATAACGTAATAAAAGCACTAATACGAAAGCTCCTAATGCTTAATAATAAAATAATATCTTATAGCCCTTTCTCCTAATTTAAAAAATATAATATTATTATTTATTTTCTTAAATACATAAAACAATGTGGATTGTCTACCACATATATAATTATATATAACAACATCAATTTTTGAGTTTTCTTCTTTCTTTCTTCTTCTTCTCCTTCTTTTTTATTTTGATAACTATAGCTACTTGACATTGAGAATATAAATGTTGTGTCAGTCTTTAGTTCTGTATAATTAATATATACTAATTAATCAAACCTCTTCTCTTAATTATATAGTTTTTATATTTTATCAAAATTAACAAATTAAATTATACTATAAATTACTTAGTGACAAAGTTTATAAATCGTATTGTTAATTAGGTCTATAATACATGTTGGATTTATATATATAGTTTCATTTCATCAATAAATTCTCTAATCCAATAATTAATATAACCTCAATGTATGAGTTGGAGTAGTTGGTTATGTTCATAAACAAAACTTAAATGGTCACATAAAGTTTTGAGGTGGCAATATATTCGGTCTAGTTATTATTATTATTATTATTATTATTATTACTATTATTATTATTATTATTATTATTTCTGGATGGATATATTCATGTTTTATTTTCTAAAATTTTAAGAATTTAATTCACGTAACCGATAACAAACAGCCCAACTGTTTAATATATATTTATATTATACATATAAAATATAAACAAATAAAAAATAAAGAGGATGTTTGTTTTTGTTTTTGTATGTAAAATAATTTTCATTAATCACTATTGATATAATATATAAAAAAAAATATGCACAAGGCACTATAAATTTATGACACTACATTAAATATATAACAACACTGTTGAAATGATTAGATAAAGTTGAAGACTTCCATGAAAGTTAAAGCAATTTTATAGAGATGAGAAATAATTAACTATATAGAATAGGAGATCTCATCATTAATGTTAATGTTTATTGAATCTTCTAATCTAATTCATTAGCTCTATGTGATGGTGTACTATTACGAAGGAGTAAATAAGAGTAGCGAACTTGAGGACTAAATATAAGTTTGTTTGGCTTGGTTTTTACTTTTGACTTTTATCTTCATGTGTTTTATGTAGGAATTTTTTTTTATAATTTGATGTCTCTTATTAATGATATTCTATAGTAACTCTTTTTTCTATTGAGCTTTTTCTCATTAGATTTTGTTCTTGCAGATTTAAGCATGGCCAATCCCTCAAATAATAATAAAGATAAGAAGCCATCTAGCCTAATTTCTTTTTAATGATTGAAGACTAAACACATTACAATCCAAACCAATTTTTATGGGAAATTATCATTTTTATGTTTTTCTTAGGTAAAGTCTACAAAAATAATTATATATATCATTTTTTTTTTTGAAAATTTTATTTTGTCAGGAACAATTAAAAAATAAGCTAAAATTATGGGGAAAATTGTTTAAGGTAACTAGTTACTTTCTTTGGATAATTAATTACCTTATATTTTTTAGCATTTTTTTAAATTAAAAAAAAAAAAACACTCCATAAGCTAAGTTTTTTTGAAAAAAAATATATATTTGAACAAATTGTATAATTAAAACACATAAATGAATGTGTAAATTTCACAATTATTTAGGGAAATTTACATGGTATATTAACTTTTGTCATTTTTTTACAACATTACTGTCAGGCGGTATTTTTTACTTTTTTACTGTGTTTTTTTATAAGTTTCATACTGCAGTATACTGTGTTAAGTTTTCACTGGTGTTCTACTAGTTTTACTGGTGTTCTACTGTTGTTTTGAATTGTTTTGATTTGTGTTTTATTGGTGTTTTATAAAACACAGTATTTTTTAAAAGATTTATGTGTAACAGTATTTTTGTAAAAATTAACCGAATTCCAGTATTTTTGTAAGTTTCCCATTATTTTATACACAATAAATTTCATTTGAGTCTTCTGCCACTATATTGGGCAAATATTCTAGGATATATGAATATTGGATAACCTATTTTAAAGATGCCCATATAATAATGGGCTATTTACCCTATTATGTTTTCTACAATATTTGTAATTATTTTTATTTAACGAAAAAAGATATGTAAAAATACAATAAAACATGTTATATAATGTGTTACATAAAAAAATAGATCATCAAGATCGAAAAAGGAAAAAACATGAAGTAGAATATTAATTGGGAATAAATTTGTTGTTCTTACTTTCAAGAAGAAGAAAAGTTTATATTGAAAAATACCATTTTCATAAGAGGAGTTTACAAGAATAGCTTAAAATTTCACCTAGAAGATTTTGTTGCTCAAATGTCAAACTTATGTAAGGGCAAAATGTTAAATTTACAAAGCTTCAATTCAATAACACATTCTGTTAAGTCTCTTTTAGATATTCACCAGGAATACTATAGTAAATTATATAAAAGAGGGTGTAAATCAAATTAAGAAATATATAATTGTGGGGTTCAATCATTAGCTGAAAGTTAGTTGTATTAAGGTTGAGGAAATTAGACTCTATATCATTTTTATATTGTCCTCTTTTATTTTTATTCTTTTTTTTTAAAGTCTATCATTTTACCTTTTTTTTTAAACATTATACTAATTTTGTTCCTGTCACTTCAAGATAGTAAATACTCTCCATGTGACTTTTTCTTATGTCTGGATATTTTGGGTACAATACATATAAAAAAAAGTATATTTCAATTAAATAAAAATTGAAAGTAAATTTAATTAATTGATTAATAAAAGATATTTTTTTTCAACTTACCCCAAATACTTACTTATATCTACTACTATTTGGGACCGTTCAATATATTTATATGCAGGCCCAAATTTGTTAGTTCCGTTTTCAGCATATTGCAGTTGTGGGCCTGTGGCCCATTTATTCTATTACTTCAAAGGTCCAAAGTAGGGGTGTTCACAAAGTATCCGATCCAATCCAATCCGCACGATCCAATCCAATCCAATCCGCAAAATGCGGATATCCGCACTTGTGCGGATTGGATTGGATTGAAAAATCTAAAATCCGCACTTGTGCGGATTGGATGTTGTTTGACCTCAAAAAGTAACCGATCCAATCCAATCCGCACTTAATTATATATATTTTAAAAAATTATAATATGTAATATATATTAATTAAAAAAAGACACAAACTTTTAATTTCTTAATCTTTTTTAGTAATATATTGAGTTTGTGCATTTTATTTATTTTGTAATAAAAAACACAAGAAAAATAATTCTTATTCACATAGACACATACACATAAAGTTTAAATATATATATACTAGTTTATTTATTTTAGTAATTAGATACATATATATTTTAGTGTAAATCTAAAGATAAGTATATATATATATATTGATATATGTGTATATTGGTTTAATTTGTATATAAATAGAGATGGAAATAGATTAGTATTGGAGATTAAGAAACAATAGTCTTTTTTTAATTTTTTTTTCTATGAAATATTAAATAATTTATTATTAAAAAAGTAACCGATCCAATCCGCACTATTGTGGATTGGATTGGATTGGATTTAAACTTTTATGCGGATCGGATTGGATCCAAAATATGAAATCCGCACTTAGTGCGGATTGGATGTTGTTTGACCAAAAAAGTGCGGATTGGATCGGATGAACACCCCTAGTCCAAAGTATAAATGTTTAACTTAAAATGGACTATATTAAAATGGACATTAGAAATTATAATAAGTGGCACTAAATCATAAGCATGTAAGTAAATATCTTTATTTTAAAATTTATAAAGAAAAATAACCTTTTTAATTAGATTATTTATTATTTATAATGTCTTTTGCTATACATAAAAAATTAATTTTATATTTTATATATTTTTATTAAAATTAGAAACAACTTACTTAAAGATCATGTTATATTTATATTAGTTTTGTTAAAATCTTTTTTATTTTAAAGTTATATCGCTTTTTTTTTTTAATTTTTATGGGTTGTTGATATATATATTTTATTGTACAGTATATTTTTGTTTTGTTGTATGGTGTATTATTATTTTTAAATGATATTTATTTTTTATTTTACTATGTATAATAGTGGTATATAATTTTATCCATATAATACAAATATATTAATGTAAGTATATAATTTTATTAGCATGCTATATATATTTAATTATTATTTTTATATATTTCAATTCTGTGATATATTATTTATTTTAAATAATATTTAATTAATTTTTGTTTGATTATATATAATAGTCGTATATAATTTTATTGTCATGATATATATATTTTAATTCTGGTATATAATTTAGTTAGTATAGTATATATATTAGCAATATACTTTATTATTATTATTATTATTGTTATAAGTATACATATTTTGGTGAATGATATATGTATTTTTTGTTATACGGTATATTCTTTTTTTTAAATGATATTTAAGATCTATTTTTATTGTACTTTCGTTGACATAACATATAATTTTTTAGCATGCTATATATATATTTTTATTTGTTCTTATTATATATATTTATATATATACTTTTATTGTAACTTTGTAAGATATATATTTTTCGTTATATAGTATATAAGTTTTATTGTATAGTATATCATTTTATTTTAGATCATGTTTATAGCTTTTATTTTATTATATATAAAGATGGTATATAATTTTGTAGGTATGGGATAATTATTTTATAGTTATATATAATTTTGTTAATATGATATGTATAATTTTTTTAATAATATTATATTATTTTATTTTAGTTTTTATTGTAGGTATATATGTTGTATTGTATGGTATATATTTTTTGTTGTGTATAGTATATCATTTATTTAAGATGATGTTTAGTTTCTATTTTATTATTATATAATAATTATATATAATTTTTTTAGTATGGTATACATATTTTAATAGTGGTATATATAATTTTGTTAGCATAATATATATTTTTTGAGTATTAAAATATTATGTTTAATATTGTTATAATTTATTTGTGGTATATATCAATAATTTTATTATTACGATATATTAATTTTTAGTGATTCAATATATTAAATAGTACCGTATATATTTATGATCTAATATATATTCATTTTGTTACAATATATCACAATACTAAAATATTTATAAATAACTTAATTTAATTGTTATATAATTTTTTTAAAAAAAATTAATATATAATAAATATATTTTTATAATTTTATTAGCTAATTTATTATATTCATCTATTTTGTTAATTTTTTTTTTAAAAATAACATTTACACTTAGTTTCTAAATTTAGTTTTATTTTGCATCTCAATTTTAAAAGTAATTTGGGGAAGTTATTTTTTTATGGGAACTTTTCAATTTTATAGTTTTAATAACAATATTTATATAGGAGGGACTATGATGCAGACTTTTATTCTACAAATTGGAATAAAGAGGTAAAAAGAAAATACTCTTTCATTCTTTCTATTATATAGTGTATACATCACCTTTATTAAAAAATTATCATTATCATATCAAGTATCATGATTCATGAACCTTTGTGATATGTAATTGACTTAGGAGGAAATGGAGAATAAAACGACACTATTGCCATCAATGGAAGAAGAAGAAAACTTTAACGATGGATTTAATATGGCCAAAGACAATCTAAGGTTTTGAATTGAGTCAGATTTGCGTTGTTCATTCTCTTTATGTAAATACAAATTTATATATTTATAATTATGAATATGATTACTATACTTTGTGTGGAATATAATCCATTTAAAACTAAACCTTATTTTTGTCTCCTAACAGTTTTTACATAACTGTTTTTCTGTTACAAATCTTTCTTATTTGGGAAAGTCGGTTATGTTAGTTAAACCTATTTGTTGAGCTATTAAGTGCTGGACATTTTAGCTACTAACAGTATATAAGGCTCCACATTTTGATTCATTCAATGAGGGAGTGAGAGAGTTACTGCTCCACATTTTGATTCATTCAATGTGGGAGTGAGAGAGTAAGACTAAGGCAGAGAGAAACATAGAGAGTAAGAAAGAAATCAAGATCAGAAATGGCTGCATATCATGCTGTCATGATAGGTTGAGTGGGTCTAAGTTTGAGTGTTGGAGAGCCATTTCTGTCATTGATTGTTCTTGGTGTTTGTGTACTGCAATTGGTGTTTGTAACTTGTTGATTCTTAGTGGAGAAACTCCTCGGGGGAGAACTGGAGTTGGGCTCTGTTAATTCTATTTTTGGCATATTTAATTGACAAAAATATTTTATTATTTAATGTATATTTCGGCTGGAGTGTTTAATATGGTTTCCCTATTTGTGTATATCTAAACTTGGAAGGAAAGTTGTCTAGCTTTCCTATTTATGGAAATTGAGGTAAAAATAGTAAGTTTTGATTACACATTGATTCTTTTCTAACTAGCTGTTAATCTGATCTTGTGTTGAGTTTTCTTTTTTCTTATATCAGGTTTCTTGAAGAGAAAACCAGAGCAAAACTTTCCTTTTCTATAAAAGGAAAGTTGTAGTTACTGCCCACGATTTTGTAGATACAGAAACGGAAATTCCTAGACTGATTGAAAAAAAAATTTAGGAATGTTTCTAGTGGGTTGAGGTCTTGTTCAGACCGAATGTAAGCTGTCTATGAGATGTATATTCATTATAAATACATCCTATAGCAGCTAGGTTTTGTTAACTCTTTTATTCACTTTCATATCTTAAGAAAAGAGTGTCTTTATTTTGTAGAGAAGAGTTGTTCTACTCTTACTCTGTTTATTTGTTGTTTGTATTGTCTTGAGTCTTATTCAAGTCTACAACGAAGAAGAACATCAGTGCACCTTCGGGAGAAGGTATTTACAAGCTTTCGGGAGATTGCTTTTGAAGTCTTGCATCGGGAGGATACAAGCACACCTTCGGGAGAAGGGTTTTTACAAGCTTTCGGGAGATTGCTTTTGAAGTCTTACATCGGGATGATACAAGCACACAACCTTCGGGAGATGGTTGTATAGGCTTTCAGGAGATAGCCTTTAAGCCTTGAATCAGGAGGATTCAAGCACTCTTCAAGGTGATCGAAGGGAGTTCGAGCTCTTGGAGTTTTATCAAGATTCGGTTAGTAGGTGTAATACATCAAGCTTGTGGCATACAATAAGAGGGAGTCTATTTATGCATAAGTACAATTACTTTGTATTTTTTGATACCGATCTAATGAATCTTATCTCTGGGCGTGGCCCCGTGGACTAGTAACAATCTAAAAGGATTGTTTGAAACCACGTACAAAAATCTTGTGTGTTTTTACTTTTATGCACTGTTTATTTTTCTGGGTTTCTCTGGAGTTACAGAGTTGTATTCTGTAACTACGAAAAAACTGTTTTCAGTACCAGTTTCATTATTCCGCATTTAATTAATCACTTAATTAAATAATTAAACAGGGAATATTAAAATACGGAATTTCAATTGGTATCAGAGCAAGTCACTAAATTCTTAGTGAGATCTTAAGGTTATTCCGTTTAACTTATTTTGTGTGAGATGTCTTTGTTTGCAGAAGGAAGTTCTATCTCTAGACCTCCTCTATTGAATGAGTCGAATTATCCTTATTGGAATATCAGAATGAGAGCATTCATCAAATCGCAAGATGAGAAGACATGGAGAGCTATTCTTACAGGTTGGTCTCAACCTACTGAAAATGATGAAAAAGGTAATACTCAGGTAAAATCTGAACTCAGTTGGACCACTGAAGATGAAAAACTGTCTGGTTATAATAATAAGGCTTTACATGCTATTTTTAATGGTGTTGGTGAAGGCTTTATTAAATTAATCTCATCTTGTGAATCTGCAAAGGAAGCATGGGAAATCCTTCAAATTCAATTTGAAGGTACTGCTGATGTAAAGAGATCACGATTTACCATCTTTACCAAACTAGATTTGATGAATTGAGAATGTCAGATACTGAAACTTTAAATTATTTTTATGAAAGATTATCTGATATTTCTAATGAGTTTTTTGCCTTGGGAGAAAAACTAGATGAATCTGTCTTGGTTCGAAAAATTGTTCGAGTTCTTCCTCACAGGTTTGATACAAAATTGCTTGCAATGGAAGAGGCAAAAGACTTTGGCAAAATGAAGGTTGAGGAACTCATGGAGTCTTTAAGAACCTTTGGGTTGAATCAACAAATCAAGAAAAAGAGTAAGCAAAGTCTCTCAATGAGAAAAGTAAAGGTATTGCCTTTAATGCTTTTGAAAATACTGTTTCTGATGATGAAAATGATGATGAAATGGTTCTGTTGGCAAAGAATTTCCAAAAATTCATGAAATCTACAGGAAATAAAAAGAACTTTTCAAAGAACCCAAAAGGTAACATTTCTGGTAATATTCCCTCTAAACCTTTTTCATCTAACAATAAAAAAGGTATTAAATGCAGAGAATGTGAAGGTTTTGGTCACACTCAATCCGAATGTGCTAATACCTTAAAGAAAAATAAAAAGGGATTAAATGTTACTTAGAGTGATGATTCTGAGAGTAGTGAGGATGAAAAAGAAAAGGTTGTCCTAACAAGTGTTTTGTCAAGAAATTTGCAGAAAAAAGGAAAGAGCATTTGCTTGAACAATATCCTGATCAATGACAACAAGGAAGAATCCAGATCCGAATTAGATGAGTCAGAAATTGATGAGGATTCCATGGCTGAATCCTACAAGGTAATGTTCGGTAAGTGGTTGGAAACTTGTGCTGAAAATCGCTCCCTGGTTAAAGATAATAAAATTTTATGTAACAACATTAATGAGTTGGAAGATAAACTTAAATGTTGTGAATCTGAATTGTCTTTAAAAGAGTCAAAGATTATTTCTTTAACCAAGGAAATTGATAACATTAAAAAGAATGTTAAAATGCTAAATCCAGGTTCCACCATCTTTGAAAAAATTCAAAAATCTGGCCAAACCAATCATGCAGGGCTGGGTTATGTTCCAAATCAACCTGATTCTAATACCACTCTTGTTAAAACTAATAGTTTTATTTCTGGAAGAACTAATTCTACCTCGCAGATTTCTGTCTCTACAGCAAAGCACTCTGCTGTTACAGAAAAGAAGCAGCACGGTAAGTTTGACAATTTCAAAGGGACTGGAAGACGTTTCATTCCTATTTGCCATTTTTGTGGAGTAAAAGGTCACATTCGACCTAAATGCATAACCATGCATAACATGTTTAAATCTAATTACATTGGAAATAAACATGTTTTACAAAAACAAAAATGGGTTGTCAAAAATAAATGCTTGGTAGGTTCTACTTGTTTTAAAACTGCTGTTTCTAACATGTGGTATTTTGATAGTGATTGTTCTAGACACATGACAGGGGAAAAAAAATTTCTTGTGAACATAAGACCAATGCACTGTGGAGAAGTTACATTTGGTAATGGTCTTACTGGAAAAGTCATAGGAATGGGAACTCTCAAGTTCGAAGGGCTTCCTAAACTAAAGAATGTCATGTTGGTTGAAGGACTAAAAGCTAATCTACTTAGCATTATTCAGATTTGTGATCAGGGTTATACTGTGAGCTTTGATAGCAATCATTGCTATGTATATAATATTCTTGATAAAATTGTGTTACAAGGACTGAGATCTAGTGATAATTGTTATACCCTCACTACGTATGCTACTTGTCATTCTGTCATCGAAAATGTTACTGACCTATGGCATGAAAAACTTGGTCATATCCATTTTAAAAATCTGAAAAAGTTGTCTGTTTCAGGGATTGTTCGAGGATTACCTAAATTAGGTAAAGAGTCATTGGGAAAATGTGGACCATGCCAGTTAGGTAAGCAACTGAAAATTTCTCACAAGAGTGTCCCGGATGTGAATACTTCTAGAGTTCTCGAACTCTTGCACATGGACTTAATGGGTCCAATCCAGGTAGAAAGCTTAAATGGTAAGAGGTATATTTTTGTTTGTGTTGATGATTTTTCTCGATTTTCATGGGTGGATTTTTTGAGAGAAAAATCCGATACTTTTGAAGCTTTCCAATCTTTGTGTTTGAAATTACGAGTTGAAAAAGATTGTAACATTGGTAAAATTGTTAGGATTAGGAGTGATCATGGTAAGGAATTTGAAAATACCATATATGATGAATTTTGTAAAGCTAACGGTATTTCTCATGAATTTTCTGCTCCTAAAACTCCTCAACAAAATGGAGTGGTTGAAAGAAAGAATCGTACTCTAACAGAAATGGCTAGAGTAATGTTGAATAACAAGAAGCTCACAAAGCGTCTTTGGGCCGAAGCTATTAACACTGCTTGCTATACCATCAACAGAGTATTCTTACGTCCAGGTACTCACAAAACACCATATGAAATCTGGAAAGGTAAGAAACCAAATGTAAGTCACTTTCATGTGTTTGGATGTGTGTGTTATATTTTACGAGATCGTGATTACATTGGTAAATTTGATGCTAAAAGTGATGAAGGTGTTTTCTTAGGATATTCCACAAATAGTAGGGCATATCGTGTGTATAACATGAGAACCCAAACTGTTATGGAATCTGCTAATGTTGTTGTTGATAATCTAAAAGATTTTTCTAAGTTTTCCACAGAAGAACAGATTGAAGATTTGCTTGAAAAGCCTGCTGCTGAGGAAAAGGAACCTGACGAAGCTTCAGAAGCAGTCGTCAAGGCTACTGTGCAGGAATCTATTGCTACAGAAAAACCAACAACAAAAGAATTCAAGTATCCTTTAAAATTCAATCACTGATCCAATACAGAGGGAACCATCCTCCAGGGTTAAAAAGTGTAACACCCTAACTAGCATAGGCGTATTACGTGATTTTTAAACATGCTGTGCAACTCGTTGCTAATCAACGAGGTTTATGGAAAACGTGATTAATTAATTTTTTGCTTTTTAATTAAACTTGTAAAATATTTATACAAAAGACTCGGGATCCCAATTACAAAAACATTTACAAAAGTTTATTGTTCATACAAAATAATTGTCGCCTAGCGACTAGATACAAAAATAGCCTTGCTGTCCCGATGATCGTACGCTCCAGGCCTAACCGCCCCGACATGTACAATCTTCATAGGCTCGTTCACGGTCCATCAGCTCTAGCCTTGCCTTTACCTACACATAAACATAGCACTGTGAGTCGACAGACTCAGTAAGAAAAGCATAATAATACTCATACATAAATCCTGGTCATGATCAGACGCCCATACCCCTGACCATAACCCTAACTGCCGTGTCCAACACGATACTAAGTCCCCCTAACTGCCGTGTCCAATACGGTACTGAGTTCTGAACGTTCATAGGGACGGTACTATTGACAAGTAATAGCCTGATCGGTCGAACCGGTCATACTCCGGCTGCTGGTCATACTCCAGCCTGTACCGACGTGTTATAGTATTAGCCTAATCGGTCGAACCGGTCATACTCCGGCTGCTGGTCATACTCCAGCCTGTACCGACGTGATACGTCAAATAGTACGGAACCACCAACCTAAGTATAGGCCTAATCGGTCGAACCGGTCATACTTCGGCTGCTGGTCATACTCTAGCCTGTACCGACGTGATACAGTGTCAGCCCAATCGGTCGAACCGGTCATACTCCGGCTGCTGGTCATACTCCAGCCTGTACCGACGTGACACAGTTGAATGGTTCGAAGCCAACATACATATCTAATGTAATCTAACAGGCTTCCTACATGCACGCTAAACATGTAATCTACATATGCATACTGTTATACTAATCTTACCTGGATTCCGAATTCAGGTGTGCCGGTCAACCTGACTGGAACTATCTGCGCAGCGGATTACAGGCTCCTAAACCATAAAAATCACAACACTATAAGTGATACGCTAAATCACTTCCCGGGGACTTAAACTAGGAACTAAAAGTTACCCTATCGATAAAAAGCATGGCAATACCCCAAAAACATAAAAACGAGGAAAATTAGGATTTCTGAAATTTCCCCAACCGGTAGACCGGTTGCCCAACCGGAATTCCGGTTCTGGGAATTTTCGAAACCCATCCGGAATTCCGGATGCACAACCGGAATTCCGGTTCTTCGCAGGCAGAAATTCAAAATTTCATAACTCATTCAAATCAACTCTAATTCACACAAAACCTTCCAGACCTGTTCTATATATCCCCTAGAACATTTCTAAAGCAACAAAACCAAGCTTTAAGCACAAAAACACATTTCACCATTGGAGGTTCAAGATTGAGTTCAAAAAACTCAAAACTTGACTAAACCTCCAAACAGCCACTAAATCAAGCATAATTAAACCTATTTCAACATAAATTAACACCAGAAAACACAACATAACAATAGCAGCAACCACAGCAACGAAAATCAAAACTTTACTTTGAAAACCATAGCTTTTGAACCAAATTTCACAAACTTGAACAAAGGTAACTAGCATGCATGAAACCTACTTAATTCCATTCAATTCAAGCATAGAAAACCACAGAAAACAACCCTAAAACTACAGCAGCAACAACATCAAAATTAAACATGCAACCATTTTCTTTTTCCTTGAAAACTAAGAAAACTAGAGAGGAAGATTCAAGGCTTACCAAGAGCTTAGAATCACACAAAATCTGCTTGAAAATCAAAGGAAATCCAGCCCTAGCACACACAACCAGCTGAGAGAGAGAGAGAGAGACGAAAAGAGAGCTTTGATTTTTCTTTCAAGTTTTCTAACTTTGTAATTTTTGAATAAAGGAAAAACATGCTCAAATAACACTCTTTATTCAGCCAACACATAATTAAATAAACCATATAATTCAATTAAATAAAGTCCACTAAAGGACAAAATATCACTGTGGCAAAAAGACCATTTTGCCCCTCCACACTAAAATCACATAAATAACACTAAAGGGGTATTTTTGGGAAATTCTAAATTCCCGGCCATTCCCGACATTCCCAATGTCTAATAAACTGTCCCAAACTACTAACATACTAAGTTGTGATTTTACTGAGCCAAACACCGAGTTCCATGATACGGGGCACCGGAAATGCAAAATTATGAAAACTACTAACTGACATAAAATGCATCTCAGAATTCAATAATAACAGTATAAATAATTATTTAAATAGCTATAAATAATTTTCATAATAAAACGTGATTAACTGCTAATTTCCAAATTAAACTAAGCGATCTTTACAACTATTCCCCCCTTAAAAAGGATTTCGTCCCCGAAATCTAACCTGAATAACTCTGGATATTGAGCTCTCATATCTGACTCTAGCTCCCAGGTGGCTTCCTCCACCTTGCTGTTTCTCCAGAGAACTTTGACCAAAGCTATGGTCTTATTCCGAATGACTTTATCCTTTCTATCCAGGATCTGCACTGGCTGTTCTTCGTAAGTCATATCTGCCTGCAGTTCTAGGCTCTCATAACTGAGTATATGAGAAGGATCTGAATCGTATTTTCTCAACATCGAGACATGGAATACGTTGTGAACTACTGATAAAGCTGGAGGCAACGCTAACCGGTATGCCACTTGACCTATCTTCTCGAGAATCTCGAAAGGCCCTGTAAATCTAGGGCATAACTTGCCTCTTTTCCCGAAACGTTTGATCCCCTTCATTGGAGATACCCGTAAAAACACATGGTCCCCTACTTGGAACTCAACATCTCTGCGTTTCGGATCTGCATAACTTTTCTGTCTACTCTGTGAGGCAAGCATTCTAGCTTTTATTTTCTCTATTGCCTCATTGGTCCGCTGCACTGACTCTGGACCTAAGTATTTTCTCTCCCCTGTCTCATCCCAGTGAATGGGATATCTACACTTCCTACCGTATAACAGTTCATAGGGAGCCATCCCTATCATACTCTGATAACTGTTGTTGTAAGAAAATTCTATCAACGGTAGATATTTATTCCATGAGCCTTCAAAATCCATAACACAGGCTCGTAACATGTCCTCCAATATCTGAATTGTCCTCTCGGACTGACCATCTGTCTGAGGATGGAATGCTGTACTGAATTTCAGCTTTGTACCCATTGCTCGTTGCAAACTCTGCCAAAATTTGGAGGTGAATTTCGGATCCCTATCCAAAACTATAGACTTCGGTACCCCGTGAAGTCTTACAATCTCTCTGACATACGATTCTGCCAACTGATCCACTGTAAAAGTTGTTCTAACCCGCAGAAAATGAGCAGATTTCGTGAATCGATCCACCACTATCCAGATGGAATCAAACAAGCCCGTGGTCCTAGGTAACCCGACCATAAAATCCATCGTGATATCTTCCCACTTCCATTCTGGTAGGGTTAAAGGCTGCAACAGCCCTGCTGGTCTCTGATGTTCAGCCTTAATCTGCTGACAAGTGAGGCATTTCGATACGAATTCTACCAAATTCATCTTCATACTGCTCCACCAGAAGTACGGTTTAAGATCTTGGTACATCTTAGTGGTGCCGGGATGCAGAGAATACGGGGTAGAATGAGCCTCCTCAAAGATCTTATTCCTGAGTTCCACACTATTCGGAACACAACCCTAGCTTTATACAGAAGCATCCCGTTGTCTGACACTGAAAAGTCCTTGGCTTGACCAGCCAAAACCTCATCTCTGATCTTCATTAACTTTGGATCCGTCATCTGAGCGGCTTTAATTCTTTCCAACAGATCAGATTGCAGCGTTAAGTTGTGAAGCTGACTTACCACAAACTCAATGCTAGATCTAACCATATCCTCTGCTAGCTGAGGCGAGATCTGAACCATACTAGCTACTTGCCCAGGACCCTTTCTGCTAAGGGCATCGACCACTACATTGGCCTTCCCAGGCTGATAGAGGATCTCACAGTCGTAATCTTTCACTAACTCCAACCAACGTCTCTGTCTCATGTTCAAATCTTTCTGAGTAAAGAAATACTTGAGACTTTTATGGTCGGTATAGATTTCACACCTTTCTCCGTAGAGGTAATGCTGTCAAATCTTCAATGCAAAAACCACCGCGGCCAACTCTAGATCATGAGTCGGGTATCGCTGTTCGTAATCCTTTAACTGACGGGAGGCATAAGCGATGACCCGATCGGCTTGCATCAACACACACCCCAGACCCTGTCTGGATGCATCGCAATAAACAACAAATTTCTCGTTGTCTGAAGGCAAAGCTAGCACTGGAGCGGTAATCAACCTTTGCTTCAGCTCCTGAAAACTAGCTTCGCACTTGTCTGACTAGACAAACCGCTGATTCTTCTTTGTAAGTTCGGTTAGGGGCATTGAAATTTTTGAAACCCCTTCCACGAACCTATGGAAGTACCCAGCTAAACCCAAGAAGCTTCTGATCTCTGTCACAGTCTTTGGTCTCAGCCAATCCCTGACGGATTCGATCTTCCCGAGATCCACCTTGATCCCATCTTTGCTCACAATGTGCCCTAAGAAGGACACCTGAGATAGCCAAAATTCGCATTTCTTGAACTTGGCATAAAGCTTGTGTTCCCGAAGCCGTTGCAGTACCATCTGAAGATGTAACTCATGCTCCTCTTCTGACTGAGAGTACACAAGGATGTCGTCGATAAATACAATCACACAGATATCGAGGAAATCCTTGAATACTCTATTCATCAAGTCCATAAATTCTGCAGGAGCATTGGTTAGTCCAAACGACATAACCAGAAATTCATAATGTCCATACCTAGTGCGGAAAGCTGTCTTCGGAATGTCCTCCTCTCGGATTCTCAACTGATGATAACCCGAGCGGAGATCAATCTTAGAAAAGACCGTCTTCCCCTGAAGCTGATCGAACAAATCATCGATCCTAGGTAATGGATATTTATTCTTCACTGTCAGCTTGTTCAATTCTCTGTAATCGATGCACATCCTCATAGTTCCATCTTTCTTCTTGACAAACAAAACCGGGGCTCCCCAGGGTGACACACTAGGCCTAATAAACCCTATGTCAAGCAACCCTTGAAGCTGAATCTTTAATTCCTTAAGTTCAGCTGGAGCCATTCTATATGGAGCTTTTGAAACCGGTTCCACCCCTGGTGCCAAATCTATCACGAAGTCAATCTCTCGTTGAGGTGGTAACCTTGGAAGTTCTTCGGGAAAAACATCTAAAAATTCCCGAACCACCTTGATGTCCTCTGGCCGAATGGTATCTGGCCGAGTGGTGTCCACTACCACGGCCAGAAAGCCTAAGCATCCACCATGCAATAATTCCTTAGCTGACATGGCCGAAATCACCGGGATCCGAGATCCCCGAACTGAACCAACAAACACAAAAGGTTCTTCACTTTCTGGTTGGAAGATCACCATCTTCCTTTTGCAATCAATACTCGCCGAATATTTAGATAGGAAATCCATTCCTAAAATAATATCGAACTCTATTAGGCTCATCTCTATCAAGTCAGCACTTAACTCTCTACCATCTATTCTGATCGGCATAGACCTAATCCACCTTTTGGAGATAACTAACTCGCCAGGTAATAGGGTTCCAAACCCTGATTCATATCAATCATACGGTCTATCCAATTTACTAAAGACTCTGGCTGCCACATACGAATGTGTAGCCCCAGAATCAAACAGTACTGAGTAATACAAGTTATTAATAGAAAGCTGACCTGTTACAACTGAGGGGCTGGCATCTGCATCAGCCTGAGTGATGGCGAACACCCTAGGTGGAGTGGGTATCGCTGGAGCCCTCGGTGCCTCTGATCGGAGCTGGGGACAATCCCTCTTGAAGTGTCCGGGCATGCCACAGTGAAAGCATCCCTGACCTTTTCATTCACCCGAAGGATGCCTCTTACTAATGAGACACTTTGGGTAGGAATGACGGGTCTCAACACCACCCTGACGACTGCCTCGATTCTGGTTCCTGCGGAACCTCTTGTTCTGCCCTGAGCCACCGGATGCAGTGGATGATTTCCTCCTCTGGTCCATGGCCGAACCACTACCTCCCCTGCTGAATCCTGATGCAGGAGGGGTAGGAGCCCCGCCACTTACTGGAGTCCTAGCTGACTCCGACATGCATCCAACTGCGCCCTCAGCTCACACTGCCTTCTCCACCATCTCAACATAGGTGATCTTGTCGTCGCTAGTGATCATAAGGTCATACTTGATCTTCACATTAAGTCCATCAAGATATTTTTCTTTCTTACTGAAATCGGTTGGCACAAATCCCGAGGCCAACCTCGGCGACCGATCAACTGCGTAGTGTATTCCATCACACTCATAAAATTAAATATTTTCATAATCACTGTTAGCCACTGCTCGGCTTTCACGACATCTGGACCTCCCAGAAAACCGGAGGTGCTTGCTTCCGGAACCTTTCATACAAGGGTTCCATTCAGTTTGCCGCTACCACTATCTCGGCCTGAGCAGCAGGGGCGGGTGTCACTGGAACTTCTGGCACCGGCACTGCAGGAGCACCCTGCTGCCGCAATCTGTGAATCTCATTATCTTGCTCCTCTATTCTGGCTTGCATTTCAGCAAACCTAACTTCCCAATTCTGGGCTTCCTGATTGACTTGGGCAGCCTGTGGCGAGTTAACATCACCCCGACCACGAGCCCTGCCCCTGGGACCTCTACCTCGGCCCATAACACTTGGGGGAAACTGAGCTCCTTGACCTTGATCTGACCCGACTGAGATGCCCTGACTCCTAATATTTCGTCTGGCGTCCATCTAGTCTGAATAACCTCGAAATCCCGAGTTGGCACTTCAGGTCACGATCATCGAGAGCTTACTAATGCCGCTTAATTTGGAAATTAAAATGAAACATGCGCCTATTCTACTATCAGGCTACTAACATGCTTCATATCAGGCTTTTCTTATTCCATAAAAATAAATAAACTACTAAAGCAATAAAGGCTTACTGAACCGTGGAACGAGCTAACTGCTGATGATGATTGTACATGTCGTGACGATCTTCGGAAGACAACCTGGCGGCTCTGATACCAAATTGTAACACCCTAACTAGCATAGGCATATTACGTGATTTTTAAACATGTTGTGCAGTTCGTTGCTAATCAACGAGGTTTATGGAAAACGTGATTAATTAAAATTTTTGCTTTTTAATTAAACTTGTAAAATATTTATACAAAAGACTCGGGATCCCGATTACAAAATCATTTACAAAAGCTTACTGTTCATACAAAATAATTGTCGCCTAGCGACTAGATACAAAAATAGCCTCGCTGTCCCGATGATCGTACGCTCCAGGCCTAACCGCCCCGACATGTACAATCTTCATAGGCTCGTTCACGGTCCATCAGCTCTAGCCTTGTCTTTACCTACACATAAACATATCACTGTGAGTCGACAGACTCAGTAAGAAAAGTATAATAATACTCATACATAAATCCCGGTCATGATCAGACGCCCATACCCCTGACCATAACCTTAACTGCCGTGTCCAACACGATACTGAGTCCCCCTAACTGTCGTGTCCAACACGGTACTGAATTCTAAACGTTCATAGGGACGGTACTATTGACAAGTAACAGCCTGATCGGTCGAACTGGTCATACTCTCCATTCTTTGTCGGTCATACTCAGCTGTACCGACGTGTTACAGTATTAGCCTAATCGGTCGAACCGGTCATACTCCGGCTGCTGGTCATACTCCAGCCTGTAACGACGTGATACGTCAAATAGTACGGAACCACCAACCTAAGTGTTAGAACTATTATTTTCTATAGTGACAAATTATGTCCAGTAGCATTCCAGTTGCGTCTGGGTCTCGTAGTCTTTTGTCTGGGGTTCGTACTGTTAGTGTTAGTCCACGTCAGCAAAGATATTTTAGGTTTTAATTGTTCAGATGGTAACAGCTGTCTATTTCGGTTTTCTTGGTTTAGCTGGGTATAAATACGATTTCTGGGTATTTTGTTGACGAACTTTTGATCGGAGATTTGGGGATTACGTTCGTTTCTTTTCGTCTTGTTTCTTCTGTATGTTCCATGGCAGGTCAGATCTTGGAGCTTGAGAGTGTTCATCAATGGCGGAATGATCTGAATCTGGAATTGCTGAGTTCAAACTGAAGGGAGTTCAGTGTCATCTTCATCATCAGATTTGAAGGGATTTCAGATTGAAGACATGTTGAAGAGGAGCTCAGTTGCTGCACAAGGGATTGTGCATTAACAATCAGTGTTCTTGATTATCGTTGGTAATTCATTACTAATTGCTGTAAAGGTTGTATTTGATTCCTTTAGAGAGAATTGGAAATTGTAATATGAACCTTTGATAATTAGTGGATGAATTTACCCTGGTTCGGGGAACCCAAGCACTAGTCGGCTGAGATGTGTTCTCAGTGCAGATGAAGCTTGTAAAATTCTGGTGTTGAATCTTTGATTTTGTTCTTTTTATATTCAAGCTTAAATCAAGATAAAATCAATCTAAATATGAAAAAGATAGGTTAGACAAGAACTTGGGCTTTCATTTGGTATCAGAGCCAGCTATTTCTGTTAGAAATATTGATCCTTAGGGTTCTTGCAAGATTCGTTATTCTGAAATTTATTGTTGCTGCAATTCTTGATTTTTCTGCATTTTTTCTTTCTGCAACACCCAGTTGGAACTAACCCCCTCTCCAGACACGACTCCGGGAGTATACTGCTATCTATCTTTGTTTTGTTTTTCCTTGTTAGTACAGGAATGGAGATGTTCAGAGAAGGTGGGTCCACATCACGACCCCCAATGCTGGAAGGTGCTAATTACCCATACTGGAAAACCAAAATGCGAGCATTCTTGAGGGCGGTGAATGAAAGAGTTTGGATGGCCATTGAAGATGGTTGGACATGCCCAACGATGATGGATAGCGGTGTCACCAAACCAAAACCTACGAGCTTGTGGACTCCAGATGAGATGGAGAGGGCCAATTTTAATTCGAAGGCCATGCATGCTTTGTTCAATGCAGTGTCCACAAATCAATTGAAGGTCATTGCAAACTGTGAGATGGCCAAAGAGGCTTGGGAAAAACTACGAATTAAAAATGAAGGAACGGATGCTGTAAAGAAATCCCGTCTTCGTGCTTTGGCAAAAGCGTTTGAAGATTTATCAATGGAGGAAGAAGAAACGGTGGCTGAGTTCCATGCTAAATTGTGTGACATATCAAATGAATCTTATGCTTTGGGAAAGACTTATTCTAATGCAAAGCTGGTTCGTAAAGTCCTTGGAGTTCTACCTAGGAGATTTATGTCTAAAGTAACCTCCATTGAAGAAATGAGAAACGTGGAGGAACTGGATCTTGATGAACTGATTGGATCCTTGCAGAATTATGAAATGTCATTAACAAGGTGGAAGAAAGAAAAAAAGAAGATGGATGTGAACAAAGAAAAAGGGGACAACAATATTGCGTTCATTCACAAAGAAGAAAATAAGTCTATCCCAGATTTGTCTGCTGGTTTCTCAGATGAAGCTGTAGATTTGCTGACCAAGAACTATGCAAAATTCTTGAAAAAGAAGTACAAGAAACAGTGTTCTGAAGGTAAGGAAAATGCTTCCAAAAGAAATCCTCTTGGGAACTTCTGGCATGGTCAGCAACCCAGTGACAATAAGAGCATGGGCATTCAGTGTAGAGAATGTGATGGGTTCGGACACATTCAGGCCGAGTGTGCTAACACTCTCAAAAAGAAGAAAGCCCTTGTTGCCACCTGGAGCGATAGTGACGAAGAAAAAGACTCTATTGCAAGCAAAAGTTCTAATGAGGATAAACAGGTAGTGGCTTTCATGGCTCAAAGTCATCAGTCTGTTGAATCTGAGGATGATGGAGTCTCCACTGTGTCTGAAGTCGACAGTAATGGAAGACAAAATGCATATGAAGAGATGTTTGCTCAATGGGAATATGTGACCAAGCAGATTATAGGTCTGAATAGTGCCAAGGAGCAGATAGAGTCTGAAAAAGTCAAGCTGGAGGACACTGTTAAGAATCTCAACAAACTTCTTGATGAGAAGGACAATGAGATCTACAAGCTTTCAGCTGAACTCATAAGAGCTAAACAGGCTTTAGAGTTTATCCCTCCAGGAACGGTTGCCATCAATCAAACTCTTCAACTTCAAAAACCTTATGGTGATCGAACCTCTATCGGATACAAGATGTTGTATAAGCAAGGAGATAACTTGGGGGTAGAAGAGTCCATTACACCAGTGATCAACCTAGACAAAAAGGGTGACAATCAATCATCATTTCCCTCGACACCTCAGTCCTCAGACCCCACTAGAAAATTCCATGTTCCATCTGGACCTACCAAGGTGAAGTTAGAAGGAAGAAGAATTGCCCCGGAGAATATATCTCAGATGGAGAGATTCATCCCAGTGTGTCACTTCTGTAAAAGGGGGGGGTCATATTCGACCCAGATGCTATAAGCTGCAGAACTACTTGAAAGCTATGATCAATCGACCTATGAGTTTTCAAAAACCCAATAAAACTCAAAAGGAAGGATCTCAATGTGAGTGGAGATTGAGGGCTGATCGTGAATCGAATGTTGGGTTGGTAGCTCAAGTTTCACTTTGTACGCATTTACGGAAGGACAAAGTGGTACTTGGATAGTGGTTGCTCTCGACACATGACGGGCAACAAGAAATTGTTAGTCAATTACAAAGAAGCAAAGGAGGGAGTTGTCACTTTTGGTGATGGAAATAAGGGCCATATTATTGGAAAAGGAGACTTGGTGATGAGTAGAGCTGCACCTCTTACTGAAGTACTGTATGTGAAAGGACTCAAGGCAAATCTGATAAGCATCGGTCAACTTTGTGATGCAAATTACACTGTAAGTTTTTCTAAAACTCATTGTTTAGTTTCATTTGATGGGTGCTCAGTCTTAACAGGGAAGAGATCTAGTGATGGTAGTTATTTGTTGGACAATGTTCTCCTATGTAATAGTGCATCATTGGATAAATCAGATATTGGAGACTTTACTGCTATTCCAAAAGTTTTAACCAAAAGAAATAAGAGTGTTAAATCATCACCTCGTCTTTCAAGAGCTCATTCACTATTATTAGTGCTATGGTATGGTCTTCTAAACCTTATACTGTTGAATCTTGGGTTTAAACAAAGAAATGATGATGTTTTTGTCCTAGTGTATGCTGGTTTTGATCATGTTGTACATCGTACTCCCTTGCTTCAAAAGAAATATGATGCACACATGATATGTTGTCTAGTGTTCCTCATTGCTTGTTTATGTGTCTTCATGTGTGATAATGATATTTCCACAAACATTTCTCAAAATGCACGTTGACTCAAAATATATAGATAACGGATATTATTTTTTTAGAATTGGTTGAGTAAAAATACATTGGATAATCACATATTATTCTTGATGCTCTCTTGGATTTTTGTTTAATAAAGCCTTGAATTCTCATATTAATGTGTGCAACTTGGGAAGTTTTTTTTTATGTGTTCTATCTGATTAATTCGTTGTGGTATATGATCATTATCTTTCTCTGTTTGTTCAGCTAAGCCTTGATTGTTATCATTTTTTTTCTATGAGGCACTTCATGTCTCATCTACAGGTTCTCCAGTTCTATCGAGGAAGCTCTAAATAGGTGAATTTTTCAGGATCTTTTGAACCTTTATTTTTCCCAAGCTAAAAAGGCTACCTCTTTTAGATGCAATGGGAAGAGCTTTCTTTAGTCCATTTACTAATAAGTAGTATGCTCCTTCTATATTAGTATTTCTGATTAAAAGAGGACGGCTACATCTCTGAGGGAGAGTGAAAGCCGTAGCTGGTTGCAAAAGAAAGAGCAGGAGTGTCTAAAGACAAAAAAAAAAAAATGGGCAGCTTAATAAAAATTTTGAGAGAGTGAGCCAATGTTCTCACATGAGGTCACTTGCACACACTGAAGAAAAATCTTGGTTCAAAATCCTGTAAAAAATTCCTTGTTTATTGTCTTTCTCAAGTGTGTGAATATGTGGATTGGTAGAAGTTGTCTCATCTTTTTATTAAGTATGGCTCATTGTGAAGTTGAATGAATTTGTTCTTTGCTCAAATGATCATTGCTCACTTGTTAATTGAATAGGCCACTCATTGTGTTTCCTCTTTACAAGTTGAACATGTTAATTCTTGAGATATATCATTTGGCATGTTTTTGATTGAAATAAAAATAAATCTTATTTGTAGCATCATTCGTAATATTGTGGTGATCTGATTGTTTTGCTTAGTCAATCTCTCATTTCTTTTATATCTAATATCCATATGTTTTAGGTCATGTTGTGAGATGGTTTGTCTTTCTTCTTTAATGTTGTAATAGATACTTTGGAATGTCTTTGCAATGAGGAGTCTATGTTGCATTTTCTGTCGCCATTCAGGGGGAGCTCGTTGATAAACTTCTTATTTTCTTAGGGGGACAATTTGACATGGATTATGCTCAATGAAGGGGGAGAAATACTTATCCTTTGTGTGTAAAGTGGTAGTGGTGGATTTGTTGTTTGGTTGTTTAAAGTGTTTGCTTTTCTGTTTGTTTAGACTCTATTATATTTTGATGGTTGCTTTGTTTCGCACTGGTATTGTTGTCATTGACCATAATTTGTCAAGGGGGAGATTGTTAGAACTATTATTTTCTATAGTGACAAATTATGTCCAGTAGCATTCCAGTTGCGTCTGGGTCTCGTAGTGTTTTGTCTGGGGTTCGTACTGTTAGTGTTAGTCCACGTCAGCAAAGATATTTTAGGTTTTAATTGTTCAGATGGTAACAGCTGTCTATTTCGGGTTTCTTGGTTTAGCTGGGTATAAATACGATTTCTGGGTATTTTGTTGACAAACTTTTGATCGGAGATTTGGGGATTACGTTCGTTTCTTTTCGTCTTGTTTCTTCTGTATGTTCCATGGCAGGTCAGATCTTGGAGCTTAAGAGTGTTCATCAATGGCGGAATGATCTGAATCTGGAATTGCTAAGTTCAAACTGAAGGGAGTTCAGTGTCATCTTCATCATCAGATTTGAAGGGATTTCAGATTGAAGACATGTTGAAGAGGAGCTCAGTTGCTGCACAAGGGATTGTGCATTAACAATCAGTGTTCTTGATTGTCGTTGGTAATTCATTACTAATTGCTGTAAAGGTTGTATTTGATTCCTTTAGAGAGAATTGGAAATTGTAATATGAACCTTTGATAATTAGTGGATGAATTTACCCTGGTTCGGGGAACCCAAGCACTAGTCTGAGCCGAGATGTGTTCTCAGTGCAGATGAAGCTTGTAAAATTCTGGTGTTGAATCTTTGATTTTGTTCTTTTTATATTCAAGCTTAAATCAAGATAAAATCAATCTAAATATGAAAAAGATAGGTTAGACAAGAACTTGGGCTTTCACTAAGTATCAGCCTAATCGGTCGAACCGGTCATACTCCGGCTGCTGGTCATACTCTAGCCTGTACCGACGTGATACAGTGTCAGCCCAATCGGTCGAACCGGTCATACTCCGGCTGCTGGTCATACTCCAGCCTGTACCGACGTGACACGGTTGGATGGTTCGAAGCCAACATACATATCTAATGTAATCTAACAGGCTTCCTACATGCACGCTAAACATGTAATCTACATATGCATACTGTTATACTAATCTTACCTGGATTCCGAATTCAGGTGTGCCGGTCAACCTGACTGGAACTATCTGCGCGGCGGATTACAGGCTCCTAAACCATAAAAATCACAACACTATAAGTGATACGCTAAACCACTTCCCGGGGACTTAAACTAGGAACTAAAAGTTACCCTATCGATAAAAAGCATGGCAATACCCCAAAAACATAAAAACGAGGAAAACTAGGGTTTCTGAAATTTCCCCAACCGGTAGACCGGTTGCCCAACCGGAATTCCGGTTCTGGGAATTTTCGAAACCCATCCGGAATTCCAGATGCACAACCGGAATTCCGGTTCCTCGCAGGCAGAAATTCAAAATTTCACAACTCATTCAAATCAACTCTAATTCACACAAAACCTTCCAGACCTGTTCTATATATCCCCTAGAACATTTCTAAAGCAACAAAACCAAGCTTTAAGCACAGAAACACATTTCACCATTGGAGGTTCAAGATTGAGTTCAAAAAACTCAAAACTTGACTAAACCTCCAAACAGCCACTAAATCAAGCATAATTAAACCTATTTCAACATAAATTAACACCAGAAAACACAACATAACAATAGCAGCAACCACAACAACGAAAATCAAAACTTTACTTTGAAAACCATAGCTTTTGAACCAAATTTCACAAACTTGAACAAAGGTAACTAGCATGCATGAAACTGTTGGGTTTTATGCCCTAAATAAAACTCATTTCAATATAATCAGATTTACTTATTAATATAGATCAGACTTAACATTTAATGTTGCATGGTTCACATGATTTATTTCATGATTATATGTATATAATGTATAAATTCATCTGAAACCCTTTTCACATACTTGATCCTGTTTATTGTGTCGTCAACACATTGGAAAGTAAACATGACTATGTGAATAAAGTTTCCTAGATTTATCAGACATAGGGTTTTACTGATATGATAATCTACAACAGAGTTTACTTGCATTTGGAGAAGTGCTATGTTCTTTCCAGAGCATTGGTTAAAGTAAAGCTCAGGTTGGATGCATGGAGTATGCATTGGAAGGGACCGATATTGAACTTTGACTTAGATTTATTAAACTTACCGTAATATCTATTCAAGTCAATATCGCCTAGTTGATCCTAGATCAAATGATCTTAATCCTGATATGATTAGGCTCAATCTTGAAAGGCTATTCGTGTTCTTTGATTTGTTAGTTAAGCCTACTTTTAGGTCAGGGTGATACGTACATTTTGGGAACACGATAGTGCAATTGAGTGGGAGCGCTAGCATAAACATGGAATCTATAGCTTCTATCTGGCGAATAGTAAGCAAAGGATGATCTCCTTCGAGCTTGACCAAACGAACATAAATGGTGGAGTACTCATTTCACATTAGCTGAAATATCATTTATACGGGGTCAAGTGTTTTAAGGAATAAATACATTGTAGGGTGTAACGGTAATTTAATCCCTTTACAGTGTAGATCATTCATATAGAGGATCATTGATCACATTAGGATTATAACAATGGATAACTAATGATGTGTCTATATGGTGGAACATATAGAGCATTCTATATACTGGGAGTGCAATTCTAAGTTCTATGCGTGGATTCAACGAAGAATTAATAAGTTAGTGAATTTTAGTGCTAAATTCTTGATCTACTTATTGGAAGCTCGGTTATATAGACCCATGGTCCCCCCACTAGTTGAGATAATATTGCTTGTAAGACTCATGTAATTGGTTTTGATTAATCAATTATAATTCACGAATTAGACTATGTCTATTTGTGAAATTTTCACTAAGTAAGGGCGAAATTGTAAAGAAAGAGTTAATAGGGGCATATTTGTTAATTATGATACTTTGTATGGTTCAATTAATAAATATGATAAATGACAATATTATTTAATAATTATTTATAGTTATTAAATAGTTAGAATTGGCATTTAAATGGTTGAATTAGGAAATTGGTATTTTTGAGAAAATCAGATACAAAAGGTGTTAAAATTGCAAAATTGCAAAAAGCAAGGCCCAATCCACTAAGTGTAGGGCCAGCCACTTTTGTAGGAAATTTAAACTGATTTTTTCATTATTTTAATGCCATATAATTCAAATCAAACCCTAGTGGAATGCTATAAATAGATAGTGAAGGCTTCAGGAAAATTACACACTTTCTGAATCAGAAAAACCTGAGCCTCCACTCTCTTCTCTAGCCGCCACTCTCTCTCTCTTTTCTTCCTCAATATTTCGAACCTCTCTTAGTGATTAGAGTAGTGCCCACACACATCAAGTGATACCTCAATCATAGTGAGGAAGATCGTGAAGAAAGATCATCAGCAAAGGAGTTTCAGCATCAAAGATTCAGAGAAAGAGATCCAGGTTCAGATATTGATAATGCTCTGCTACAGAAAGGAATCAAGGGCTAGATATCTGAACGGAAGGAGTCATATTATTCCGCTGCACCCAATGTAAGGTTTCTTAAACTTTATATGTGTTTAATTTATCGTTTTAGAAAGTTCATATTTAGGATGTTAATAAACATACTTGTGAGTAGATCTAAGATCCTGGTAAAATAATTTCCTTCAACTGGCCTCAGAGCCATGGTAATTGATTTACTTGCAAGAAATTTGGACTTTAAAACGATTGTTTGTATGTTCTTTAGATGGTATCATGTTGTATTGAGTGTTATTTGATGATTGATTGATGTTTGTGAAATTTTCGTGAAAAATAATTGTGATTTTGTTTCTGGAATTATTTTTATTGGATAGTATGGAAAAAATTAAGCAAGTTAGCCTTTTACAGAACTCAATTTGGATTTTATTTGAATTAGTTATGATTTTTTGAAGATTTGACAAAATCGGGAAATTTTGTCTTGATAGTTTCCTGCGATCGCAGAACTGTCCGTACAGTTTCGAATTTTTCCTTTTTTCTTCAATTTTTCATACTTTTTCATGGAATTAGCTTCCAATTTTTTGTATGGTTTTGTATATATACTATTACTATTCCTAATTCAATTCTAATTATCATTTTGAATTAATTTAAATTTTTTTAATTTAATTCAAGATATTAGTGTAATTTGAATTTGAATAGAATTAGTATTTATCTTTTTGCTTAAAAATCTATCTTATTTTTAAATTTGATTATATTTTTTTTAAATTTAAGGTCAGATATTTTAAGATATTTATAATATCTTTTAAGATATTTGAAAATATCTTATCTTTTAAGATATTTATAATATCTTTTAAAGATATTTATAATATCTTTTAAGATATTTTAAAAATATCTTATCTTTTAAGATATTTTAAAAATATCTTATCTTTTAAGATTTTTTAATTAAATCTTTTTAGATATTTTGACCATATTTAAATTTAAAATAAGATATTTATAATCATGTAATTTTAAATAGATATAAGATATTTTGCTAATTTTTTAAATTTTGTTATTTTATTTATTTAAATTACATTTAAAATTTGAAAAAGATATTTATTTATCTTTTCTAATTTTTTATTTAATTTTTATTTATAAAATAATATTTAAAATTTAAAAGTAGTTAGCAAATTTTTGAAATGATATTTAGGTTGGTTCAAACCTAATTTTTCAAAATCGTAGGTTTAATTTTAAATTTAAAATATATAATTAATTTTCGAATTTTTTTTTAAATTTTTTTTCGAAAATCCATTTTAATAATATTTCGAAATTAATTATTTAATTTAAAATTAAATAAATCCTACATCCAACTATCCAGCTAACCTTGTTGCAGGAGTATGTGGTTTTAGCTTGTTTGTAAGTTTTCAAAACCTATTATTACTTGATTGCAAATAGCCATGGTTACCTTTTGCCAGATCTAATGATCTGATGGCTCCCTTGGTCAAGATAATAATTTGTAACAGGTATATTTACAATCTTCTTTCATCTGTGTATGACCTAGCAACATGATAGGACCCATCCAAAGTGTGCCTGTGTGAGCCTATGTGTTTAATTTTATTATAGATGCATATAGGTTAATGTTGCTAAAATAAATTATCATAGTTTTTGATAGAATTTATTTAGGCCCATTTAGTTTTTGGGCCTATTCAATTAATAACAGTTGTTCTTATTAAGGTTAAATTCCTCTCTTTTGGGCCTTGTGTGAGAGTTGGGAGCCATAGAAGTGGGTACGACATACTGAACCCAGCACCCCCTCACACAAACCACCCCAATTGTGAAGGCCCATTTGCCTGATTTGAATGACTGTACTAGGTTAATTACACTAGTTTAACCTAATTAAAATTGATTAGCAACATAATTAATTTCATTTATTTTGAAATTAATTTAAGAAAAATATAGTTTAAAGAATTATTTTTTATTCTAAGCTAAACTATATGTATTTTCTTGTATTTAATTAAATATAGAATTATAACCATCTAGATTCTTTCTGGAACTTAATTTAAATTTTTCATTAAATATTCTTATTTAAGTTGATATTTAGTTATCTACAACTAACCAACTTAAATCTGAATATCTTTTGAATTTCAAATTTCAAAATTAAGTTGAGGAATTTTAGGCATTGGTTATTAAGATTCTTTAGATATTTTTTAAGTTAATATCTTTTCGAATATTAACTTAAAATGGAATATTTTCAAATTAAGTGGTTACAACTTAATTTTTGATATTTGATTAAATTTAAATTTGAAAAATATTTAAGTTCTAGATTTTTTCAAATACAACTTAAATTAGATATTTTTTCAAATTTTGTGGAAAAGATACTTAGTCAAATAAGATATTTTCTAGATAGTTATTTCTAGACTACTTATTATTTCTAATATTAAATAGGAAAAATATTATAAATTGTGAAATTAATTATTTAATTAATTTTGGTACAATTTATTTTAAGTATATTTTTCCTAGTATTAACTAGAAATTAATAATTAAGCCTTCTCTACACTTAATTATTTATTTCTTGAATTTAATACATTTAATTAATTTGAAAATTAAATATCTAAGTTGATTTTTATCATCATACTTAAATATTTCTTTTTCATGACATTTAATTAAATAGAAAATTATTTTTAGTTGAAATTTATTTTTTCAACTAAATTTAAATAATTTTCAAAATATATTTTTTTTTATTTTATTAATCAATTTTCAAAATTGCATTTCTTAAATGCTAGAATTTCGAATTTTATCTTGAAAAATAGATTAAGTTGTAAATTAATTATTTATTTTAATTAATTCTTGGATCAACTTAAATCAATGATTTTTTCATTTATTGATTAATTTAAAATAAATTGAATTAAAATATATTATTAGAAATTGAATTAATTAGTCAAAGGAAAATCTAGATAGGTGATATTTTTGCTTGAAGTATTTTTCTAGTGTATTTAATTAAATAGAAAATTAATATTTAAGTTGATTTTCATAATCATACTTAAATATTTGAAATTTTTCTTATATATATTTAATTAAATAGGAAAATTATATTTTTTGTTGTAAATTAATTTTATTAATTAATTTTGGGCCAACATTAAAGTAGAATGATTTTTCCAGGATTTATTTTTTTTATTTTAATATGCATTTTTCGAAAATTGTATTCTTAAATACTTTAATTTTTCGAAATGCAATATATATTTATAGAAAATTAAATTTGAGTTGTAAATTAATTTAAATTAATTTTGTAACAACTTAAATATTTTTTTTCTAAATATTTATTGGAAATTATTACTAAGATGGAAATAATTCATGTTATTTTCATAACCATCTAAGTAAAATTTATAAATATTAAATTAAAATTTATATTTAGAATTTTTCATTCTAAATTGGAAATTTTAAATAAATATATATTTAAAATAAATAGATTAAATAAAAAGAATCAAAGAAAATACCACTCACTTTAAATAATGAGCTTGATTATTATTAAGATATTCGATCTCCATTGTGGGTTTTACACCGCGTTTGTTTTAGTGAGTAATCCTCCCTAATGGAGGAACGTTCATTAGCAATTTCGCACCGTTTAACCTCGCATGATAAGTAGTTTGTAAGTGTTTTGTATGGTATTGATCACCCTAATGGTGGCGACCATACTTGACTTGCAAATTATGAAACAATGGTGGAAGCTCATAAGATAGAATTGCCTTGACTCTCGCCTAAACGGGACAACGCTGAATTCCAATCTTGATCGAATAAAAGGTTGCTAGAATGGTTATCATTTTAGATGAGCTGACAACTCTATTCAATGGATGATGCTTTGACTCTCGCCTAAACGGGACACTGTATCAGTTTGTTGAAAAACCTTGGAAATTATTTAGGATTGTAAGTTTTAGTATTTTCACTTGTCATTCCTCCTTGCTATATGCTTATAATTTCTGAATTGTGTATGAATTTATATTGAACCATGTTATTTTCTGTTATTAAGTTGTAGTTTAATTTCAAATCTTCATTGTTGGTCTAACATGTTTGTTTTTCTAATGAGATAAATCCCTAATGGATTTTCACCATTAGACATACATAATAGTGTAAGATCTCGAAAGATAAATATTGTATATGCGACATCTAGCTGTTCATCAATTGATGACACCTTAGACTAGTATTTTTACAATATGAAACAAGAAGATTACATAAATAAGATTACTTTGTCTTTCGCTAATCGAAGCATCGTTGGATTCTTATTTATAAACGAAATTATCCTAATTCCTCTTAGCTTATTCATTTCGAATTAGCTCCATAATATATCATTCGATGAATGGTCTATAAATCATTTCAAGTCATTATATTTTCTCTTAAGAAATTAAATGACGCATATGATTATAATCCCGAAATTCTATTCCCAATTGATATAAATCCTCAATCTTAGAAATCTCCTACTTGTATGGGCAAATCTAACTTAGAGTTTATTAGTAGTGGTGGTCCAAGAAAGAATTACTCATTATATTTGGTTGAATTTAAGTCTTTGACTTTAATTTTAGAATCCAAATAGAAATTTTCTTATATTTCTAATTCCAGAATACAATACAGTTACACTTTCTCAAGTGTTTAATATCCATCTTCTATTAATGGATTCAAACTGTATGGAATATGAGTTAGGTATTCTGTGACCAGGATCCACTTGAAGTATTCTAAGAACTCTTTGATGTAACTAAACCTATGTCATCAAAAGACATAACCACATTTTTTTTTAATCTATGGCATTTGTATCTTGTTCATAGTGGATTTGACAAGATCAATCTCTGCAAAGAGTAAATATGCCTATATCCACTGAAAGTAGTTCATCTCATTCGCAGATGGATGTACATTCAGGCGTGGATATGAGTTTTTCGTTGTATTCTTAAAACGATAACTCTAGATTATACCTTTTACCAAAGAAATTTGAAATCTTTGAAAAATTTCATTAATTTCTAGCAATGGTTAAAACCATTAAGGTAAGTGGTTAAAGATCTTGCGAACTGATAGGGGTGGAGAAATAGTTAGTAGATATGCAGTTCAAAGATCATTAAATTGGTTTTTGAATTATATCCAAACTTACCTCCCCAGAAATTTCGAGTTGCATATTGATGATTAGTTACTAGTCGTTGCCTAATTCCTTCTATGGTAATACAATTTCAGAATGATGTAATGGTTGGCTACTTAATGTAAATCATTACTAGATTCATGGATGACCTAATCAAAATCTTAAGAAAGGCTAGAACTGTTAACCATGGTTTGTTAGCTATTCTAAGTGATTAGGGGTGGACCATCCCATAGTCAATAGATAAGAAAGTGTTTGTTCAAACAAATACTACTTTTCTAAGATAATGACTAAGTCTGAAAACAAGTAGCAAATAAAGGAGATATTTAATTCTTGATTCCAAAAGTGTTCTATCATCTTATATAATATATGATGATCCCACTGCCTCTGTTGTCTTGTCACAACCAAAGAGGTTAATACCATTTAGTTTTCTTCGACATAATTCACGGTACCTCGTCGTAGTGGGAGAGTTTCTAGGAACTCACTTTCTTATGACTTGGGAGATACTAGTGATTAAAATCCATTGTGAGTTTAAACAAGTAATGGATTGTCAAGATAAGTAACTAAGAAGAAAGCCAATAGAACTATGGTTTAATCCATTCACATGGAGTAACCTAAAGTTTTCTATTACAAGGACATAAAAGGAAATTTTAGTTAATAAGTCCATTCAATGGACTTAACAAAACTTCCTGTTCCTAATATTATAGGTTTGAGTTTATCTAAACCTATGGCTTGTGGTATACCTGGTAATTACTTACTCTAATGCAAGCAACTTACTTTAGTAAGATGCTGCAGCATTTTCTTTCTAATGGCAATCTATAGAAGCTTCACAACTTCTTAGGTATAGATTTTATTTATCTAAGGAAAAGTCTTAACTATTCCAGAAAAGATAAAGCCATGAAAGAATTTCTTACATCAACAGTGAGAGGTCTTAGATATGCTTTTGTATGCCTTAGACCGGACACTGTGTTGAGTGGGAGTAATGAGTAGGTATCAGATTAATCCAGGAGAAGAACATTGGAAGACAATCAAGTAAATCTTAAGATAAAGAAGAGGAACTATATGTTAGTCTATAAGGGTGTGTTTAAAACTCTTAGACTACACCATATCAGATTTCGAAATTTGCCTTTGTGCTAGTAAATCTTTCTGATAAGATGGTGGTTACTCTGGGGGTGGAATAGTGATTTTGGAGAAGTGTAAAAACCTATCTGAAGTCTCTAGGTCTACCAGAGAGAGACTGAATGTTAAAGCTGCAGGAAAGGTACTTATTCAGTCTAAGGAAAGTTCTATACATCTTTGGCATCAATCCAAATTGCCTTAAACTACTAGTGTTAATTTCCTGATTAACCAAATGTAGTTGCCAAAGATATAGAATCCAGTATCCCAAGAGAGTAGACATATAGAGAGGAATTTCACATTATCAATGATTTTGTGATTAAGGAAGAGTAATAGTGGAGGAAAGGTTGTGTTTAATTCAACTTTTCAGATCCTATTACGAGGAGTTTACTACTACTACACTTGATTTGTATATCAAGGTGTTGAGATTATTTGAAACGCACTTTTTGTTTTATATTAGTGCAAGTGGGAGTTTGTTGGGTTTTATGCCCTAAATAAAACTCATTTCAATATAATCAGATTTACTTATTAATATAGATCAGACTTAACATTTAATGTTGCATGGTTCACATGATTTATTTCATGATTATATGTATATAATGTATAAATTCATCTGAAACCCTTTTCACATACTTGATCCTGTTTATTGTGTCGTCAACACATTGGAAAGTAAACATGACTATGTGAATAAAGTTTCCTAGATTTATCAGACATAGGGTTTTACTGATATGATAATCTACAACAGAGTTTACTTGCATTTGGAGAAGTGCTATGTTCTTTCCAGAGCATTGGTTAAAGTAAAGCTCAGGTTGGATGCATGGAGTATGCATTGGAAGGGACCGATATTGAACTTTGACTTAGATTTATTAAACTTACCGTAATATCTATTCAAGTCAATATCGCCTAGTTGATCCTAGATCAAATGATCTTAATCCTGATATGATTAGGCTCAATCTTGAAAGGCTATTCGTGTTCTTTGATTTGTTAGTTAAGCCTACTTTTAGGTCAGGGTGATACGTACATTTTGGGAACACGATAGTGCAATTGAGTGGGAGCGCTAGCATAAACATGGAATCTATAGCTTCTATCTGGCGAATAGTAAGCAAAGGATGATCTCCTTCGAGCTTGACCAAACGAACATAAATGGTGGAGTACTCATTTCACATTAGCTGAAATATCATTTATACGGGGTCAAGTGTTTTAAGGAATAAATACATTGTAGGGTGTAACGGTAATTTAATCCACTTTACGGTGTAGATCATTCATATAGAGGATCATTGATCACATTAGGATTATAACAATGGATAACTAATGATGTGTCTATATGGTGGAACATATAGAGCATTCTATATACTGGAGTGCAATTCTAAGTTCTATGCGTGGATTCAACGAAGAATTAATAAGTTAGTGAATTTTAGTGCTAAATTCTTGATCTACTTATTGGAAGCTCGGTTATATAGACCCATGGTCCCCCCACTAGTTGAGATAATATTGCTTGTAAGACTCATGTAATTGGTTTTGATTAATCAATTATAATTCACGAATTAGACTATGTCTATTTGTGAAATTTTCACTAAGTAAGGGCGAAATTGTAAAGAAAGAGTTAATAGGGGCATATTTGTTAATTATGATACTTTGTATGGTTCAATTAATAAATATGATAAATGACAATATTATTTAATAATTATTTATAGTTATTAAATAGTTAGAATTGGCATTTAAATGGTTGAATTAGGAAATTGGTATTTTTGAGAAAATCAGATACAAAAGGTGTTAAAATTGCAAAATTGCAAAAAGCAAGGCCCAATCCACTAAGTGTAGGGCCAGCCACTTTTGTAGGAAATTTAAACTGATTTTTTCATTATTTTAATGCCATATAATTCAAATCAAACCCTAGTGGAATGCTATAAATAGATAGTGAAGGCTTCAGGAAAATTACACACTTTACGAGATCGAAAAACCTGAGCCTCCACTCTCTTCTCTAGCCGCCACTCTCTCTCTCTTTTCTTCCTCAATATTTCGAACCTCTCTTAGTGATTAGAGTAGTGCCCACACACATCAAGTGATACCTCAATCATAGTGAGGAAGATCGTGAAGAAAGATCATCAGCAAAGGAGTTTCAGCATCAAAGATTCAGAGAAAGAGATCCAGGTTCAGATATTGATAATGCTCTGCTACAGAAAGGAATCAAGGGCTAGATATCTGAACGGAAGGAGTCATATTATTCCGCTGCACCCAATGTAAGGTTTCTTAAACTTTATATGTGTTTAATTTATCGTTTTAGAAAGTTCATATTTAGGATGTTAATAAACATACTTGTGAGTAGATCTAAGATCCTGGTAAAATAATTTCCAACAGAAACCTACTTAATTCCATTCAATTCAAGCATAGAAAACCACAGAAAACAACCTAAAACTACAGCAGCAACAACATCAAAATTAAACATGCAACCATTTTCTTTTTCCTTAAAAACTAAGAAAACTAAAGAGCAAGATTCAAGGCTTACCAAGAGCTTAGAATCACACAAAATCTGCTTGAAAATCAAAGGAAATCCAGCCCTAGCACACACAACCAGCCGAGAGAGAGAGAGAGGAAAAGAGAGCTTTGATTTTTCTTTCAAGTTTTCTAACTTTGTAATTTTTGAATAAAGGAAAAACATGCTCAAATAACACTCTTTATTCAGCCAACACATAATTAAATAAAACATATAATTCAATTAAATAAAGTCCACTAAAGGACAAAATATCATTGGGGCAAAAAGACCATTTTGCCCCTCCACACTAAAATCACATAAATAACACTAAAGGGGTATTTTTGGGAAATTCTAAATTCCCGGCCATTCTCGACATTCCCAATGTCTAATAAACCGTCCCAAACTACTAACATACTAAGTTGTGATTTTACTGAGCCAAACACCGAGTTCCATGATACCGGGCACCGGAAATGCAAAATTATGAAAACTACTAACTGACATAAAATGCATCTCAGAATTCAATAATAACAGTATAAATAATTATTTAAATAGCTATAAATAATTTTCATAATAAAACGTGATTAACTGCTAATTTCCAAATTAAACTAAGCGGTCTTTACAAAAAGAATCATCCTTCAGATCTCATCCTCGGAAACTTGGATGAGAGCATGGTTACAAGAAGAAAATATGCTAATATAATTCAATTTTTATGCTTTATTTCTTCTTTAGAACCTAAATCTGTAAAAGAAGCACTAATGGATGAAGATTGGTTTTTAGCTATGCAGGATGAGCTTCATCAGTTTGTTCGAAACAAAGTCTGGAAAATGATTCCAAGACCACCGTTTGTGAACATCATTGGAACCAAGTGGATCTTCAAAAATAAGAGTGATGAGTTTGGCACTATCATTCGAAACAAGGCAAGGTTGGTTGCCCAAGGATACACTCAAGTTGAGGGTGTTGATTTTGATGAAACATTTGTTCCAGTAGCTAGACTGCAATCGATCAGGTTACTACTTTCCATAGCTTGCATTCTTGGTATTAAATTGTATCAAATGGATGTCAAATCCGCTTTTTTGAATGGGCTGTTAAAAGAAGAGGTGTATGTGGAACAACCTAAAGGGTTTGAGGATCCTCATTTTCCTGATCATGTTTATAAGTTAGACAAGGCGTTGTATGGTCTAAAACAAGCACCACGTGCTTGGTATGAGCGTCTAACTGAATTTTTGCTTTCTCATGATTACAAGAGAGGAAATGTTGATAAAACACTTTTCATCAAAAACATTAATTCTGATGTGATTGTTGCTCAAATATATGTTGATGATATTGTGTTTGGCTCTACTTCTAACTCTGAAGTGCAGTTTTTTGTTTCCCAAAAGCAAAAGGAGTTCGAAATGAGTATGGTAGGTGAACTCACTTATTTTCTCGGTCTTCAAGTGAAGCAATCAGATGAGGGAACTTTTGTCACTTAAAGCAAGTATGCAAAGAACTTGGTGAAAAAGTTTGGTCTTGAGAAAGCCAAACATACCAACACTCCCATGAGCACAACTTTGAAATTAAGCAAAGATGAGCAAGGAGTAAAGGTAGATCAAACTTTGTATCGAAGTATGAAAGGTAGTTTGCTTTATCCTACTGCTAGTCGTCCTGACATTTGTTACAGTGTTGGTGTTTGTGCACGATATCAGGCAAATCCCATGGAATCCCATCTTTTTGCTGTGAAAAGAATCATTCGCTATGTAAATAGCATTATTGATTTTGGGATTTGGTTTTCTAAAGACACTAACTCTAACCTTGTTTGCTTTAGTGATGCTGATTGGGCAGGAAATGTAGATGATAGAAAAAGTACTAGTGGTGGATGTTTCTATCTTGGAAACAATCTGGTTTCATGGCATAGCAAGAAGCAAAACTCAATCTCTCTGTCTACAGCTGAGGCTGCGTATATTGCTGCGGGTAGTTGTTGTACCCAATTGTTATGGATGAAACAAATGATGGCAGATTATGGGTTTGATTTGAAAACTTTAACCATCTTTTGTGATAACACTAGTGCTATAAACATTTCTAAGAATCCTGTTCAACACTCTCGCACAAAGCACATAGACATTCGTCATCACTTTATTAGAGAGCTTGTGGAAAATAAAATTCTTGTCTTAGAATATGTTGAAACTAGCAAACAAATTGCAGATATTTTTACTAAAGCTCTTGACTCGGTCCGCTTTATTTCTCTAAGGAAATCCTTAGGGGTTTGTACTGTTTAATGCTTTTGTTTTTCTTAATCCTTGATATTTGAGTTGTCCTAGAGTTCATAATGTCTTGTCTTTGTCCTAGAAGAAAATCTCAACCTCATAAGAATTACAGTCATTATTTTATTGCTAATGTTGTAATATTATGGTGTCATACAGGTTTATCAGGAAAATTGTTCACTCCTCACATGAATATTTGGGTTCATCAAACAGTGTTATGTAAGCTACCATTTTCGAATGATGTTATTTAAAAACTGTGTGTTCAAGCTCCATTGGAAGAATAGAGCTACCTATCTCAATGTGTGAAAGCCATCTCTGAGTAAGTTGGAACTATGTAATTAGGAGTTATGTAGAAGATACGCTACCATTGAGGTAGTGTGACAGCGTCTCCTATGGTTACAATTTATCAGAAAAAGTCTTTTTGACATATTGGGCAATGTTCCCTGCTTACACTTTCACACCCTTATGCTTGACACAGTTTGTGGTAAAAAAAATTCTATTCTCGAAAATGGTGTTATAAAGCTGTTACATACTATTTGATTTGCTTTAATATTCTTGGTGACTGAGTCAATTTTTCATGTGAACCGGTATGACCTCATTCTATTACTTCATTAGCTTGATAAAATAATGTCTTATTATTCTTATGAGTTTGATTTTTTCATCAGGGACAAAGACAAGTGGACATTGTGAATTCTAGTTATAAAAATATCAAGGTTATTTTATTTTTCTGTCTTTTAATCAAAAATAAAAAAAAAATCTGTGATCGAGTTTGTCAAATGAGCTTTGTTCAAAATTCTTGTTATCTTTTGTTATGTTTCATTACATTCTTAGACACAAATTTTTGCTCTTAAGTGGTGATTAGTGCTTTTTGTGTCTCTGTGTGTTCTCTTGTTCATTATTTGCAAATTTTTTTGGGGGGCATTTTTTGAAAAAATAAAAGAAAAAGGGGGGCATATTTTTTCTTTCTTTTCGAATTTTTTTCGAATCCTTGTAAATATTTTTCTTTTATTTTTTCATTTTATCGAAACATGTTTTAATTGTATTTTTTATAGAATGTTTCCTTTATTTTTGAAGATTTGGTCCTTTTTTAGTGTTTTTTTGGAAACTTGTCCTTAAATAATTAATTATTTTTAGTTTCCTTTTTTGTGGCAATTTCGGTTTTGCTGGTGTACTTAAATTCTTAGATTTTGTGGGGATATTTGGTTTCCTTTTTCTATTTAAGGAAACATTGACCATTTTTTGAAAAGCCTTTTTTGGTTTCCTTTTTTCTCTCCACACGTGAGTCAAAGGTAAGGAAGTTACTTTCCTTTTCAATTTTTTTTTTCTGATTTTGGTTAAGTAAAATCAATTGTTATATATGCTCAACTACCCACTCACCCACGATCACCACTCTCTCTTCTCTTTCTATTTTTTTTCTCTCAAAGGTCTAATATTGTTCAAAGTGTAAGAGTGTTTGTGTTCTATGGTTTCAAAGAAAAATAGCCAAAACTAAGAATGCCCAACCGTCCAAGAAGCCCTCTCGTGGCTCTGCTTCTGCTTCTCCGGTCACCCCGCCTGCGCCGCTTGCACCAGCAACCGGAGCTTCTGGTTCGTCTTCTGCTCCGACGAAGTCTGCTAGAAAATCGAAGACCCAAGCTCGAAAATCAGTGGCGAATTTCTCCTCTCCACTTGTTGGTGCCTCTCCTATTGCTTCTTCAACACCTGGGTTTGGTGATCATGATGAATCCCATTCATCCGATCACACATTGTCGAAATCCTCCTCTTCGAATGATGCTCCAAATGTCGAAAAAGCCATTGTCACTCTACCCACGGTGAGTTCTCGAACAAGGTCCAAGGTTTCCACTCCTAAAAAGCCTGAAGTGGTTAAACCTAAAATTGCATCCAAAGGGAAAAAGGTGGTTTCTTCATCTTCAAAGGCTAAAAATCTCAAGGAGAATCCCCCTTCGGTCTCATCCTCGGATTCTGAACCAGAAGAAACTGAGGAGGATCATGATTCAGAGGGCTTGTCCGATTCAAGTGAAGAATTTGTGCCCAAAGATCAACCTGTTGTTGATGATTCTGGATCCGAGAGTGAAGAACCAGAGACTGATCATGTCACTACAGAGCCTGTTCCTATCCCTGCTGCAGTTCTAAAGAAGGACAAAGGAAAAAGGCCCATTGTCTCGCCAAATCCTGTTCTTCCTCAGAAAAGAAAGAGGCCCTCTGGTATTTCTCTTGATAACTTCAAGCCCCACTCTCATTATTTTTGTTATAATGATCATGCTAGAGATATGAAATTCTATGAGAATAGGAATTTTATTGTGGAGAAAAATTTTAATGTTATTGCTCATAAGCCTTTTGGAGTGTATAACATGTTGAAAAAAAGACAATGGGTAGATACCTTGATCGGTTTTAATGGGTATGTGGATAGAATTGTGAAGGAATTTTATGCTAACAACGCTAATGAGTTTCTGGATGAGGACTCTTTCATGTTTGGCAAAGTTTTTGTCAGAGGACACTGGTATTCCTTTACTGTGAAGGATGTTGCTGAGGCTCTCAATCTGCCTATGGGAATTGAGCCAACTGATGTAGAGTTTGATCGTCAAAAGGTGTTCGGTTATCTCTCTGGTGATAATGAAATTGAACTCTCCAACACCATGCATATGTCTCAACTCACCTATCAACATGCTGCTCTCATGAGGTTTGCCCTATCCAATTGGTTTCCTTGCTCCAATCCGGTAAATGTTTCAAATGAACTTGCTTTCTTTTTGTATAAAGTTTCAATTGGTGCTAAAATTGATTTGGCTGACATGATTTGGGAGCAAATTGTTTCTCTTCAAAAGGGTAAGAAACCTAGGCTCAATCTCATTTTTCCTCACTTAATCTATAAAATTTTATCTGATCAAGAGGAATTGATTCTTGAGAATGAATCAATTGAGATGCCTGCTGAAGGAACCACTTTCAAAATTCCTGAGAAGCCTCCTTAAGGAAAAGCTGCTCAAAGAAAGGCTTGGTCTGCTTCCCCTGGTCTTACAAATGATCCTGCTGCTGCATCTGCTTCAACTTCTGCTCCTACAGAAATGGCAGAATTCAATTTGCGATTGGGAAGAATGGAGACTAGTCAGGCCCTGCTTCTTAGGAAGATGGACAGCATCATGAAATACTTCCGACCCAATGATGATGAATAAGTGGTTCAATCTTTTATCTTTTGCTTTTTATTAATGTATGTTTGAACTTATGACTTTGTCCATGTTTGCTTTTGCTATCTTTGGCTCCTTGATAGACAAAAAGGGGGAGTAGTATTATTTTTTGGATTCATTGAACTCTTTGTTACAACTCTGGACTCTTGGTTTTAGGGGGAGTTGCTTGTTTGTGGTTTAACACTTTTCCGTTTAAAAATTTGTGTTTTCGGTTTGTAAGCTTTTCCGTCCAAAAAAAGTTCTCTGTTTTATGTGTTAGAGTGCTTTCATGCAGAGGGAGTATTTTCTATACTCTTGTATCTTTAAAAAGCTATTTGCTTTGGTTTCTAACACTTGATGCAGGTTTTCTCATAATAAAATGTTTTGTCAATCAAAGTGCCAAAGGGGGAGATTGTTAATTCTATTTTTGGCATATTTAATTAACAAAAATATTTTATTATTTAATGTATATTTCGGCTGGAGTATTTAGTATGGTTTCCCTATTTGTGTATATCTAAACTTGGAAGGAAAGTTGTCTAGCTTTCCTATTTATGGAAATTGAGGTAAAAATGGTAAGTTTTGATTACACATTGATTCTTTTCTAACTAGCTGTTAATCTGATCTTGTGTTGAGTTTCCCTTTTTCTTAGATCAGGTTTCTTGAAGAGAAAACCGGAGCAAAACTTTCATTTTCTATAAAAGGAAAGTTGTAGTTACTGCCCACGATTCCACGATTCTGTAGGTACAGAAACGAAAATTCCTGGACTGATTGAAGAATTATTTTAGGGAAGTTTCTAGTGGGTTGAGGTCTTGTTCAGACCGAATGTAAGCTGTCTATGAGATGTATATTCATTATAAATACATCCTATAGCAGCTAGGTTTTGTTAACTCTTTTATTCACTTTCATATCTTAAGAAAAGAGTGTCTTTGTTTTGTAGAGAAGAGTTGTTCTACTCTTACTCTGTTTATTTGTTGTTTGTATTGTCTTGAGTCTTATTCAAGTCTACAATGAAGAAGAACATCAATGCACCTTCGGGAGAAGGTATTTACAAGCTTTCGGGAGATTGCTTTTGAAGTCTTGCATCGGGAGGATACAAGCACACCTTCAGGAGAAGGGTTTTTACAAGCTTTCGGGAGATTGCTTTTGAAGTCTTGCATCGGGATGATACAAGCACACAACCTTCGGGAGATGGTTGTATAGGCTTTCGGGAGATAGCCTTTAAGCCTTGAATCAGGAGGATTCAAGCACTCTTCAAGGTGATCGAAGGGAGTTCGAGCTCTTGGAGTTTTATCAAGATTCGGTTAGTAGGTGGAATACATCAAGCTTGCGGCATACAATAAGAGGGAGTCTATTTATGCATAAGTCAATTACTTTGTATTTTTTGATACCGATCTAATGAATCTTATCTCTGGGCGTGGTCCCGTGGACTGGTAACAATCTGAAAGGATTGTTGAAACCACGTACAAAAATTTTGTGTGTTTTTACTTTTATGCACTGTTTGTTTTTCTGGGTTTCTCTGGAGTTACAGAGTTGTATTCTGTAACTACGGAAAAAATGTTTTCAGTACCAGTTTCATTATTCCGCATTTAATTAATCACTTAATTAAATAATTAAACTGGAAATATTAAAATACGAAATTTCAAGCTCAAATTGAGATCCAAACCAAAATAATTTTTTTTGTGTTTTCTGTCTTAATTTTCTGGTTTTCTATCAATATTGACTTTTGGTTTTATTGCTAACTTGTTTGTTAATTATTTGATCATTATTCTTTATTCTTGTTTGAGTTTGTGTTGTTTAATCGCAACACCCTTTATAATATAATACTCCTTATTTTTTAGTGATCTATTTATACTTAGATGATTATTCTAATTTGTTTTTCAAAGAGAAGTATTTCTGAATAAAATTATGATATAATTTATATAAATATAGTATTAACTTAAATTTGGTTTTAGTTTTTTGGATTATACAACTGTTTTAGGTTTGTTTTACGATTAAGATTTCGGCACTGAATTTAAGTATTATTTTTAAAAAAAATTCATACTTGATCCTTTAAATATTTTTGGCATTGTGAAAATTGGGAGTGAATCTAAATTGTAAAGACTTAGGAGAAACAATGGGAGAATGTAGGAATTTAAGTATCACCATAGTCCAATTCGATTATTATTTTGAGCAACTCAGTATTTACTCTTTTCATTTGTTCTTTTGGTTCAGTGTGACTTCGATCTATGTGTGCGGGTGTTTGAGTTATTCAAATTTAGGGTTGGTGGTGATGGTTGAGATTTTTAAATCTGGGCATTTGTTTAACGCCCAAATGTGATTTCCACTAGCGGTGGTTGTAGTATAGATCGGGCGGTCGATTCCACAGGAAGGTGATTATGGACAAAAGCGTTGGTAGAAAAATAAAAACAAAAGGTTAATAATAAGTGATAATAGTAACCAATGATTTTGTGATTTTTAATTTGATAATAAATATTAAAAGAAAGCAAATAGATGTGTAATCAATAGTAAAAGAGAGAAAGGCTTCAAGAATCATCCATATGCTTGTTTAGCTATTTTGTACCTTTGATTCACTAAGTTGACACAAAGTTGACACAAATGATGTAACATTAAAGTTCATTATATTTTGAGTATACAAGTTCTTAAAAATAAAAGAAATAATTTAATCTTATGTAGAACCTAGAAATGACATTATACATCAAGCAATAATGCAATAAAAGATTAAATATAAAACTAAACATCAATATTATTTTTACTAAATAGTAACACATAAAAAGAGCATGACTAATTCTATATATTTTTAGTAAAAATAATGACAAAGAGAGAGATGGAGATGGAGGTGATAGTGAAGGAAATGAACATTAATATTACTTTTATTAATTTTTAGACACGTAGGGAGAGCATGACTAAACCTATATATCATTTAACAAAAAGTAAATAAAAATGAACATAAAAGATAGAAATGAGCAATACTACCATTACTATAATCACTAAATAAAAATATATAGAAAGAGCATGACTAAGTCTATATATATATATATTTGGTATAATAGCATAGATAGTATAGATGGAAGAAGAACATAAAAATAAAAGTGGAATATGAACTTGCATTACTCAAATAAACATTACAACAAAAAGTGAATCAAAGATACAAAATAACCTCACTTTGCATATGGAATCATTCCTAACCTTCCAAGGAAGATTAGGCCATTATGCTAATCATTCTCATAAAATTTCTAAAGAGAAAAGATGAGAAGAAAAGTTGAGAGAATTTTGCTATAGTTTTTCTACACTAAAAATTACACACCAAAAATTACTAAAATGAGCTCCTATTTATAGAGCCATAAAAGGACTAAAAATAAATAAATAAAAATTTGGGATTATAAAATAAATATTAAGATTAAATTTGACATTTCAAATCAAAAATAAAATTAATATTATTTTTGTTATCATTGTGATTTTGACTTCTACTCTTTGGATGAAGGTTGAGTGTGGAAGAGGAAAATAGGGTTGATGATGACCTAGACTTATCATCATTGCATCACATGCTTTGGAAGAGACAAAATTGATGATGAGCTTCATGGGCTAGGCTTAACCTTGTTAGGTTGGGTTGCTTTGGACTTCAACAAAAATGCCATTTTTTTCTTCATTTCTTTTCAACTTTGCTCCTTCCTATTTCTTTCAACAAAAATACACTTTAATTCCTACAAGAAAGACATAAATTGAATCAAAATCAAATATTTTCATTTATAAAATATATTACAATAATTTCATGAAAATATCAATTAAAACTCAATTTATTTTATCATTTAAAATAAATAAAAGTGTATTTTTAACCACTAATCAGCATTGTAGTAGTGTGTTGATTTGACTATGAATAAAGAATATTTTCATAAATATTTATTTATTCCTATTTTTATTTATTGTTTAAAATGAGATGCGAGATTTGAAAGTAAGACACTCTCGACATGTGAGGGATCACTAACAAACTCTAAGCCTATGTAAAAATAATGATAGGCTAAGGTTAAAAGGACGAGACTTTTGAGACTAAAATCCTCATTCGCATTCTAAAAGCTTCCAAATTTAGAAACCATTGGAGAATTTTTTTTTTCCTTATGCATTTTCTTCTTTGTGTTCCTCAAGACACCAAGCTTCCACTGTTATACCTTTGACAAGCATTATAATGTCATACACGTTTACCAAGGAAAAGAGATCATTCTCTCTATTAGTTTATTGCTCTCAAGAACATTACAACCATTCTCCTTATTAGATTTATGAATGTTGGGTCTCCCGTGAGTCTTGTGTTCATAAATCTTGATACAAATTTTACCTAGAGATCTCTTTTGTACTATTGCCCACTCTTGAGAACATAACTCAAGTGTGTCGGATCAAATTAATAAAAATAAAGTATACATAGCTTCATTATCATCACGATATGAGAGTAAACTACTATAAATCCTTAATGTTCTTTTTATTTATCGCAATTTTATTTAGCCAAATCAGTTTATCACATCCCTTTTATTTTTTACAATCTTCTTAGATCAGTTGACGAAAAACCGCAACAACAAGAATTTATTTGTTAATTAAGATAATTTGTAAATCTAATTAATAAATATATTCAAATTATATCTTTATGTGAATAATTATTTATAATTATTATTAAAAATCGTATTTAAATAATTAGACAAAATAAATAGTAAAATTGGAAAGAAAAAAAAGACATCATTTCATTAAATGAAATAAAGTGACTTAAGTTCATGAGCCACATATGTCAATTCATTTAAGAAAATTACACTCGTTTGATAAGTTATATGAGATTATATTTAGTATTTCGATTATAAAAAAGGATATTTATCAATTAAATTATTTTACAATTATATTTGATTAATGTGTAATAAAAAAAATAGTTCTCAACTTATCTCAATTCTAGAGCTTGAATTTTAAGCTAAATAATCTTTATTTTAGCTCATCTCATCTAATCTTAGTTTGTTGGTTATATAAAGAAAGAGAATTCTAAGTGATTCTAGTCTAAACCTAACAAGAAAAGCTTTCTCTATTTTCTTTCTATTATTTTTGCAATTCCATAGCCATTTTTTCTTTAAAATTAAGTTTCATTAGTAAATACACTACTGTGTGCCAGAACTATCACTTATCAAATTTAAAGAATAATTTAAGTTCATCACTTAGCAATACCTTGCTACAGAACGAAACTCAAAGGTTAGAGTAATTGAACAAAAAGAATAATTCCATAACCATTATTTCTACAACAACCAATGTGAAAATTCTAATTTTTTTTTTATGGGTTTAGTTATTGTTTTATAAATTTTATATTTTAGAATGTGAAATTATAAGTAAATTAAAATCTGATAAAACAAGAACCAACAATAAATGCCTCCACGTGCATAATATACACATGAGTAAAGTGAGTAAATGATTTAATAGGAAGAAAAACGTAGTCATGTCACAACTACAGAAGTGTCATTATTTAATACTTTTCGAAAACATTGTTCTTGCTTAAAATATATGAGGATGATGGAATTGGATAATTCATCTTAATAAACATAAAATTTTCAAAAAACAACAAAAAAAATGCGTCATCCACCAAAATTTTTCAATTAAGTTAAAAAACCTTCCAAAATATAACTAAATATTGCGTTTCAACGGGTCTTTATTTTTTTCATTATAAAGAAAACGTATTTTTTTGGTTTATCTTCAAAAAAAAAAAAAAACCAAGTCTTTTAAACCAATTATTAAGAAATTTCCAAATCATATTCATATATAATAGTTCCATTTTCAGCATATTTACCCCAACATTGCATAAGCTTTATGGGTTCTTTTTATTTTCTCTTTCTCCAAAGTCTGCATAAAACATATCTCCTCTATCTTCGGAAGATTGATCCATCGAGCACATCCAAGCAAAACTATTTCAATAATCATGACATCGAGCATCGTCGGGCCATTAAATTTGTAACTAAATATACACAAATATATTCAAAGGGCATATATTAGTGTCTTAAGAATATTAATGTGGTCACTATAATGTGTAACATTTATGAAGTTCAAAGAGAACAAAAATGAATGAAGAGAAGAAGAAAATGTAAGAAATTGGTCATAGCGGCAGCTGTTTTGGATGTAAGAAATTTTTGGAAAACAGGAAAGATTAGCATAACTTTTTGTCGACAAATATGAAGTAGTTTTTCACATTATGATATCTCATAGAGCATATAAAGTTAAAACTCTGCGATTTTTTATTAAAAGGGTATGAAATCAAAATAATAAGTGGTCAATGATAGAATTATTGAAACTTGAAAGTTATTAGATATTTATTCGTCTTAAATCATTCCTGTGAAGAAATAATATAGAAAATAGTGGGTCATATGTTTATGATAACCCATTTGAAAGTAGTAATGTAATTAAGCAAATATAAGTTTAACTAAATATGCCGCCAAAAAAGAAAAAAAAAAGTGTCACAACTAAATGAAACAGTGTGTTACCTACCTCACTTGGGCCTACTATTAAATGAGTATATTAACAAATAAAATTCAGCTACAAGCAAGCAATAGATAAGATAATATTATATAAAGAAGAAACCAACTGCCGAATTAAACAAATCATGGACACGGATGTTAGTAAAATAATACCATCAGTTATATTCAATCCTAAATGCTATGAAATTTATCTTCATTGCAAGTAATATTGATTGATAATATATGTGCACCTATAAATTAGGCTAAGGCATTATACAATGACATGATAATTTTTTAAATCAACTGAAATCTACTGTCTTTTCTGTGTAATGTTTTGGTGTAATTTATTAATGCACCTATTATTATTATTCTAATTTAAATATATATTTAAGATACATTTCTGGACCAGTAATTGGTCAAAAGAACGAGTCTTGACCTATGAGATGTCCCAACTTCTATAGCCAAGGAAAAATATATGTAGCCACCAATGTTTTTCATCCACTTCAATCAAACATGTGGTGACACATTGACCCAGCAATAATAAGCATTTTTCTCATTCAACAAAGTTTATTAAATGATGCCACATATGCTTACGTACGTTTTAGTCATAAATCTACTTGTTCTTTCATGGCTAGTGAATAGTGTCAATTTATTTTTCTTCCATACTTTAATTGTGCATAACGCTCAAAGTGAACATTTATTAATATTAAAGGAAATAAACGAAGCAATGGAGAAAAGAGGAAAGAAAGAAAAACTACTTTAATTTACCCCAATATTGCAGGAGCTTCATGGGTTCTTTCGATTTTCTCCATGTCTGCATAAAACATATCTTCTATCTTCCTATTCCAGCACAAGTTTTTGCCTTTGCTACTCAAATTTTTGAAGTAAAAAGAAGTAAGTATTAGACAATCTACCAAGGTAATTCAATTATTTCACAGCTATGATCTATTTCAACAATTACCTGGCTCCTGAGCATCAACAATAACAGGAGGGAAAACATTGAACTCAGTGAAAATGATTGACTGTTGTTCTTTACTTTCATCAAAATTTGTAGTAGAATTATCACACTGCAGCTAAGCTGGCTTGCCAACTGAGTGTAAAGAAAAAGGGCAATTGTTATGGCTTGTTTATTCAGAGAAGAAAAAGTTTTGAAGAAGTCATCAACTAATCGAAATATTAACAAACCCGGATGAGTAATGGGCAATTGAACTTGTTTTTCTTAGGCAAGACTCACAAAATTGATTGAGCCATTCAGAATCTGCTCCTTCACTCTCTTGGTGGCAAAAATAACATTTTTTGACTTCAGCCACAGCCAAACTTCTGAAGTTAACAATTGGAAAGCAACAATACATGCATGGAAAATATGAGACACGAGGTAATATTTCAACTGGATCAGGAGATATAGCCTAAATATTAATTAAAAGTAAAAAAAACAAGTCAATAGAAGTGTAAAGTTTTGTGAAGATAAAATTTGAAATTCCAGCAGGCCTCCTTAACAAGCACTTAATTTAAATTTAAATAAGCATCATAAAATTCAAACCAAAGGAACAACATGGACAAGAAGTCTTGTAATTATTACCTCTACACAGCTGTTGAACAAAAACCAAATTGTCTCATTTTCCTGTCTACAAGTGCAAACCTATAAAGTAAACAGCATTGGAAATATGTGAATTCCCATTCGAAACTACTTTATTGTGCCTATGAAGAGTGTTAGATTTGAACACACCAATACCATTGCTTTTGAGAGAGGCTACACCGATACGAGGCTAGCTAATCGGAAGAGTGTTACTGCTCGTGCACACCAGAAGTGGTTCTTGGACTTAGCATCAAGCAACAGTAGAAGATTCTCAAATCATTTTACCCAAATGATAAAAGAGCTTGAAAGCTGAAACACTACCAGCCTTGTCCGTGATCAAAGTAATCAAAAACTAGTGTCTAATAACCATTACTTTCAGACCAAATGCATAGACTTCCTATACATAGCAAAAATACTTAACCCAACGTGCTGACACAAGCGTATGCAAAATCTCATTTTCGAACTCGGTCCATTGTGAAATAACTATATTGTTTAAGTTCAAATACTACTTACTGAGTACTGACAGTTGGCTAATTTGGTCAGCAAAAAATAACAATATTAGAAAATATTATTTTGAAATAATGAAGAAAATCAAGACATTCTTCCAGCTTATGAGCTTTCAACCTCATAACGGGTTCATCTTGACAATCACAACCGATTGAAGAAGAGCTCTTCCAGAACAAGGAAGCAAGCAGAGAATTAATCCTCTATCATAATAAGGATTTGAAAATTAAGCTACTCTGTGCCCCCCAGCGATGTAGGGAAGCCTGTCAAACATTGTAAATAATCAGTTGATCAGGATTACTTCAAGTAAACACAATGGAATCCCCAATATACACATACAGAGGATATGATAAAAAGGATTTAAAATTCACGCTATACCATTCAACTATATCGGTTCCTGTTTACATCTTAAGACTACTAAGATAACCAAAAAGAAAACAACTAAGTTCTGCTCCCCTGCACATCATACCCCTATCCGCAACACTAAATTTGAAAAAAGAAGATGATGAAAAAAACAAGGAAATCAGAATGTGTTTCCTTCCAACTTTTTTTTCTTTCCTTTCTTTCTTTTCTTCTGTACGTAAATTCATATCCTCTCTTTACAAAATTCATTGCGTTATACCTCAATTGAGGTCTCAAAGTCAGATATGCAACCTTTCGCCCTGTTCAAGCTTCAAGTCACAATTGGCGTAGGACTCATCTACCTCTGCAAAATAATAACATACAACAAAGCATATTAGCAAGAAATTCCCATAAGAAACTGCAACAAACACAGTCAAGATTGAGAGAATTAGAACCTTAGGAGGAGCCTCAGCGATCCGGTAAGCATCAGCAGTAACACCCACCAACCACAATCCAGGGAAAACAGCCTAAAATAAACAATGAAAATCAGCCAATATGTAAAAAAAAAAAAATGCTTTGAAGATTGAGAAAGACCAGCACAAACAATTGAAGTGAACGATCGAGAAAACATGAAGCAGGAGAAGAAGATGATGAGTAAAAAGGCGTACGTCAAGCTGTTTCTGAACATTCTTGGGACGCTTCCTCGGCCTCCGAGCAGGCCTTGACCCAGTCATCAAAAAGATATCTTCTTCAATCTCCTCCCTAGACAGCGCGATCCAAAACTTCCTCTTCTCTTTCTTCTCCGTACTCTGCTGCTCCGAGAATCCCCTTAGCCTCAGCGATTTCGGTTGTTGCTGGTTCTGATTCTCACTCTGATTCTGACCACTTCCTACACCGCTGCCAGTAACAGTCCCACCTGGTTCCTGAAATTCTCCATTCTTAACACCAATCGAAGCAGGTTTCGAGAACAAAACCTTCCTCGGCCTCAATTTCCACGGCTTCTGAACCGTCTCCTCAGCCTCAACTTCTTCTCCATCACGATGCTGCTGCTTCCCATCTCTGACAACCTCATCACTCTCGTTGCTCCCTTGCTGTTTCTGCACCTTCTCCGCTGAAGAGCAAGACGCAAACCCAAATCTGTTGCGAACAGTACGCGATCCGACCTTACTAGTCCGACCAGCTTCAGGCTCCGAATCGTTCCTATCCGGGTCAACCTCACCATGATCGGCGACGGGAGAGTTCTCAGCCGAGACTGGTCGACGGTAACGATGATGACCACCGCTAGTGTGATTCTTCGCGCCGCCCCATTTCAAGAATGTGAGAGGGAAGTTGTGCAACGGAGACTTGACAGGTGCTGTAGCCATTGTTGAAAGAAACCACTAACTGAGCGTAGAACTATATATGTATATAATATACACAAGAATATATGTATATCTCTGAGATTTTTCTACTAGAACAGCATGTACTCGACGTTCTCTCACATAGAAAAACAATAACCCTAACAGAAGAATGAAATCTCGAAGCTCAAATGGTCTGGTTCGGCACAGAGAGAGAGTATAGGTTTATTTATACGAGAGCGTATTTTAGTTCTTTCTTCAGAGATATAAACAATATACAGGCGCACATAGTGAGTTTTCCTCTACAGCCTACGCCGTTACACTTTTTTTATTCCGAAAATACCCTTACACTCTTTTACTTATTTACACTATTGCCAAAAGAAAAAGTATAGGTATCTTTGTTGGGGGACCATTTTGATACGTGCTTCTACATATTGTACCGTAGTTCAGTCAAATTTTGTGGAGTAGTCATGAATGTACAATACAATAAAGCAGCAAAGGAATTGTGAGTGACGGAAGGCTGTTGTAGAGGAATATGTCCTCGTTCCTGTCTTTCGCTTTTTCGTGATCAACCGGTGAATGTATTATTGGCCGTTGGATCTATTGTGGGACCCACTTATGTGTGGAGATCTACGGTAGGATGGTATGTATATGAAAACGTGTTTGAAGAACTGGTGCGATGGCAGAGCGTGACATATGTATGGAGGGGTGATCGTGTCAAAGTAATCAATAATTCTTAAAATCTAATCTGAATTTTATTATTTAAACTAATGTGAGAGAGGGACGATTGAGTAAAGTACACATATTTTAGACTAATGAGGATTGTTAGGATTTTTAGTATAAATGTTTCTATAATTATATGCTGTTTGGATAACTAAAAAAAAAAATTAATTAATTTAATAATCAAGTTAGAGTAAGGATTCCTTACCCAAAAAAAAAAGTTAGTAAGGATTGTGACACATTTAAATTACACAAATTTTATATTTAATGATGTATGTTTACTTATAATTATAAAATTAAAAATAATGTGATTTCAACTCAAAATTATTTATGGTTAAAAATGAAGGGAATAAAATTAGGAAAAATTTATAAAAATACTGTGATACGAAATTTTTTGTTTTACTGTATCAGTTTTACAAAATTACTGTATCTAAAATTTTGAAATTACAAAAATACTGTGTTTCGATAAAATAAAAAAAAAACAACTAAAAGACAATCTTAAATTAACTTAACAAACAACATGAAAACAACAAAAATATAACTACAAAACAACAAAGCACCGAAAATCTATTACATACACAATTTTGAGTTGCCATTAATGGAGGAGACAGTTGCAAAAAATTAGAGCATTGAAAATCCAAGCAAAAAAGAGTGAATTTTGAAGTGGAAGAAGGACCCGAGCTCCTAGCTCGAATTTTGTTATTCTCTTCTTCTTATTTTCTCTTCTCTTCTTTTTAACTTGGATTTGAATATTTTGTAAAAGACAAAGCATTTCCATGGAAAAACATATCGTATTATTCATTTTATTTTCTGTTTTGAGCATGAGCTAAGTCCTTTGAGACTTGGATAGCTATGAACCCCTATGAATTTGATAAGAGAGAAAACTCTTTATATTATTCTGCTGGTAAAATGGCTCACGTAGAGAGTAAAATGCCAATTAGTTTTCTTAGGGTTACAATATGTGAATATATACTAGACAAAGAAGATGACAGCCCAATAAACATAGTGGGCCGAAAATAAAGTGGGCCAAAGGAAAAGATGGGCCAGCTAATTCTATTACCCCCACTCTCAAGATGAACTGTATATGTTTTTTAAGTTCATCTTGGTTACAATAGATTGAAAATAACTTGGTAAAAGGGGCTTGGTAAGGATGTCAGCAATGTTGTTTTTGGTGGTGACATGAATTAGCTTTAGTGTGCCTTCTTGGATCTTCTCTCGGACAACGTGGCAGTCAATCTCGATGTGCTTTGTGCGTTCATGGAATACGAGATTTTCGGAGATGTGAATGGCGGCAGTGTTGTCACAGTAAAGGATGGCGGGATCTTTGTGCTGGATACCAAAGTCACGAAGAAGTGCCAACAGCCAGGTGATCTCACAAGTGGCATGAGCCATGCCTCACTTCACAACCTACTTCATCCTCTTGGCCCAATAGAGGAGATCCATATGGCTACACAGTCAGCGGTACCGTATCACAAACTTCTTCCCTTTCAAAGAGTCATGAAAGAAGGACATGAACAAATTATGTCGCTACCACAAAAATTACAGTCATGACACTAATGAGTGTAGTCAGTTGCGGGACGAGATTAAATTTCTCATCAGACAAAAATATGATGCTCTTCAGCAGTATGTACGACTTGAAGCTCCAACTGGGGGCAATGCACCTCTCTAACTTGCGCCAGTTACATGCAGGCTAGAGATTGTGATTGAAGGCCCTCACTGTTGGGTTTTATGCCCTAAATAAAACTCATTTCAATATAATCAGATTTACTTATTAATATAGATAAGAAATAACATTTAATGTTTCATGGTTCACATGATTTATTTCATGATTATATGTACATAATGTATGAATTCATCTGAAACCCTTTTCACATACTTGATCCTGTTTATTGTGTCGCCAACACATTGGAAAGTAAACATGACTATGTGAATAAAGTTTCCTAGATTTATCAGACATAGGGTTTTACTGATATGATAATCTACAACAGAGTTTACTTGCATTTGGAGAAGTGCTATGTTCTTTCCAGAGCATTGGCTAAAGTAAAGCTCAGGTTGGATGCATGGAGTATGCATCGGAAGGGACCGATATTGAACTTTGACTTAGATTTATTAAACTTACCATAATATCTATTCAAGTCAATATCGCCTAGTTGATCCTAGATCAAATGTTCTTAATCCTGTTATGATTAGGCTCAATCTTGAAAGGCTATTCGTGTTCTTTGATTTGTTAGTTAAGCCTACTTTTAGGTCAGGGTGATACGTACATTTTGGGAACACGGTAGTGCAATTGAGTGGGAGCGCTAACATAAACATGGAATTTATAGCTTCTATCTGGCGAATAGTAAGCAAAGGATGATCTCCTTCGAGCTTGACCAAACGAAAATAAATGGTGGAGATCTCATTTCACATAAGCTGAAATACCATTTATATGGGGTTAAGTGTTTTAAGGATAAAATACATTGTATGGTGTAACAGTAATCTAATCCTTTTACAGTGTAGATAATTCATATAGAGGATCATTGATCACATTAGGATTATAACAATGGATAACTAATGATGCATCTATATGATGGAACATATAGAGCATTCTATATACTGAGAGTGCAATTCTAAGTTCTATGTGTGGATTCAACGAAGAATTAATAAGTTAGTGAATTTTAGTAATAAATTCTTGATCTACTTATTAGAAGCTCGGTTATATAGACCCATGGTCCCCGCACTAGTTGAGATAATATTGCTTGTAAGACTCATATAATTGGTTTTGATTAATCAATTATAATTCTCAAATTAGACTATGTCTATTTGTGAATTTTTTCACTAAGTAAGGGCAAAATTGTAAAGAAAGAGTTTTAGGGGCATATTTGTTAATTATAATACTTTGTATGGTTCAATTAATAAATATAATAAATGACAATATTATTTAATAATTATTTATAGTTATTAAATAGTTATAATTGGCATTTAAATGGTTGAATTTGAAAATTGGCGTTTTTGAGAAAATCAGATGCAGAATTGAGAAAACTGCAAAATACAAGTAAGGTCCATTACTGTACATGGCCGACCACTTGGTTTAAATTTTTAAACTGATATTTTCATTATTTTAATGCCAAATAATTCAAACCTAACCCTAGTGGAATGCTATAAATAGATAGTGAAGGCTTCAGGAAAATTACACTTAAATTTTCTACTTTTTTCATTCAAAAAAAAAAACTGAGCCTTCTCTCTCCCTATCTTTGGCCGAACCCACTCTCTCTCTCTTCCTCATTGAGATTTCGAAATTCTTAGTGTAAGAGTAGTGCCCACACACAGCAAGTGATACCTCAATCATAGTGAGGAAGATCGTGAAGAAAGACTTTCAGCAAGAAGGAGGTTTCAGCATCAAAGATTCAGAGAAAGAGATTCAGGTTCAGATATTGATAATGCTCGCTACGTAAAAGGAATCAAGGGCTAGATATCTGAACGGAAGGAGTCATATTATTCCGCTGCAACCAATGTAAGGTTTCCTAAACTTTATACGTGTTTATTTCATCGTTTTAGAAAGTTCATATTTAGGGTGTTAATAAATATACTTGTGAGTAGATTTAAGATCCTGGTAAAATAATTCTAACACTCACCTAGCTAGAAATTCAAGGAAGGCCTTAGAAAGGTATGAAAGATCACTTTAACATGAGCCAAGAGCTAAAGTCCTAGAGGTTGCAGAGCATCTTCCAAAGTCTCAACGCTACGAATGTGAACATATCCCCTTCAGAGAATCAGACTCCTATCATGTTAGCTACCCTCACAACGATCCTTTAGTTGTCGAGCTACTATAATGGTGGCTAGATTGATGATTGACGACAAAGCATCATCAAACATCCTATTCAAGCAAGCTCTAATTAGAATGGGTTTGAACTTAGAATACTTGGAACCATGTGAACAACTTATGTAAGGTTTCAGTGGAGCCGGCATCGCTCCATGTGGCAAGATCAAACTTTCACTCACTGTTGACATTGTCCCAAGAAGACCACCATCATGGTTATGATCATAGTGGTGGATGTGAAGTCTCCGAACAATGTGATGCTCAAAATGTCAACCCTCTACGGCCTTCGAGCCATCTCATCAGTATACCATTTGTCCGTCAAGTTCCCAACGGTAACTGGTATCGGTTGTCTCCTTGGTAATCAAAGAACTCTTCGCGAGTGTTATTATTGCAATTTGTTATCACTCACCAAGAAGACCTCCTCTGGTTCTATGGCTTCAGAGGGGACGAACAAGACCTCCTCTGCTGCTACGGCACCAGGGGGACGAGCAAGACCTCTTCTACGAAAGCTGAAGAGACAACAAAGACCTTTATAGTCCAAACTATAGAAAGACAGAAACAACATCTAAAGCCACTTAAAGTTGCCCAAGACAAGGACGACATTAACCCCTATTTTGGGGAAATTGGCTCATGAGTTAGTCTGACCAAGGAACTCAAAGAACTTCCCCTCAACACAGTAGACCCAATCAAGGTTATCAAGATTGGAACAAACTTGACGGAGGTCTTGAGTAAAATGCTCATGGCTTGCTTCAGGAGAAATCAAAAATACTGGAATTTGGGTTAACTTTTACAAAAATATTATCACACGAAAATCTTTTCAAAAATACTGTATTTTTATAAAACACAAGTAGAACACAAAACAGAACAACTAAAAATAACCGTGAACAATTAAAAAACAATATTAGAACAATAATGAAAACTTAACACAGTACATAGTATAAAACTTACACAGTATTTTTGAAAAAAATTCCGTCCCAGTATAAAAGTAAAAAAATTAAAAATTTCGGTCTAATTATCCCAAATAAAATAAAGGGATAAGTTGAAAAATGCCTCTTTTATTCATCAATTAATTAAATTTACCTCTAATTTTATATTTATTTGAAACATACCTCTTTTTATATGTATTGTACCCAAAATATCCTTACATAAGAGAATCACATGGAGAGTATCTTGAAGTGACAGGGACAAAATTAGTACAATATTTACAAAAAGAGGTAAAAATGATAGATTTTAAAAAAGAAGGTAAAAATAAAAGAGGACAATATAAAAAGGGTATAGAGTACAATTTCCTCTAAAATAAATTAGAAAAGGTAACGACGCATTGATCCAAGGGAAGGCCCAGTAAGCAGAAAGCCCACTAGAAAAGCCCAAATCTGTTTCGCAAGGCGAGGGGGCAGAAGCCGAGCAGTGAATGTGATATTTTGACAGGAAAACTCTGTGCAAGAAAAGTAAAAATGAGAGTGGTGGCGTCAATGTCGGCGGCCAAGCTCTTCTCCGTTGCTACCTTTGCCGCAACCTCTCGTCTTGGGGCGATCACCCCACAAAAAATCCCCTTTTCGGGCATTAGTACCTCCGTCAAGAGTAAGAAGAAAAAACTCGAAGATTTGAAAGCTATGGCCAAGTCTAAAGAAGCACTTGTCAAGGAGAAGAGGAGGACGCGTTCCGACCGAGAGTTTGAATTGGATGCGGTTCAGCGCTTTGGAGACACAGCCAACCATATCCCAGTTATGCTCGGAGAAGTGGTTGACGTTTTCTCTGCTTCCAAAACGATGTCGCTTCGCTCCTTTGTGGATTGCACTGTTGGAGCTGCTGGTCACTCCTCTGCTGTCTGTAATTCATTTCCTTACTACCTTTTCTTTCCCTTCTTCTTTTTCTTAACTAGCTCAGCTTTTGTGTATATTCTTAAGAATAATTGTATGAAGCTTTAGCTTAGTTTAAATTCACTATTTTTGTTATGGGTTTCATGGTTTGTGTAATTTGATTGTTCACGGTTCATGTATTTCATGTCTAAAGATTGGTTTTTTTTTTATTTTTAACTAGCTCAGCTTTTGTGTATAATTCTTAAGAATAATTGTATGAAGTTTTAGCTTAGTTTAAATTCTCTATTTTTGTTATGGGTTTCATGGTTTGTGTATTTGATTGTGCATGGTTCCTGAATTCGTGTCTAAAGATTGGTTTTTTTTTTTTTTAAACTAGCTCAGCTTTTGTGTATAATTCTTAAGAATAATTGTATGAAGCTTTAGCTTAGTTTAGATTAACTATTTTTGTTATGGGTTTCATGGTTTGTGTAATTTGATTGTGCATGGTTCCTGAATTTCATGTCTAAAGATTGGTTTTTTTCTTTTCTGTGTATTATTATTAGATAATTCAAGCCCATCCTGAAATGAGATATTATGTTGGAATGGATATTGATCCCCTGGCACGCGAGAAGGCTGTAGCTCGAATCAATGCCCTCTTGCAAAGTGATTCTAGCATCCCAGCTGAGCTGAAAACATATACATTTTTGAAGAATTTTAGATACATCAAATCCGTGCTTAGTGAGGTTGATGATGAGAATCTCTTGGACTCTGGTGTTGATGGCATATTAATGGATTTGGGAATGTCATCTATGCAGGTTTGCTTGTGATAAAACTTCCTTAGTATGTGAAACATGATTTTCCTGATATTATTTTATGGTGATGTTGTATCGTTGTGTTCTTCAGGTTAACAATCCTGAAAGAGGGTTCAGCGTTCTTGGTGATGGACCTCTTGACATGCGGATGGATCCTCAGGTATGTTGCTATCCATCTTTTGGATTTTAATGTTTCAGTTAATATAACACTTTTTTCTTATTAAGGGCCTAAATTTGATTGCTTTTTTTTCGACGGTGATGTTGATTTGGTAAATATTAAACCCAAGTTCTTGTAGTTTGAAAAAGAAAATTGAGATGGATTGGAGATGAGTAATCAAACAAATATGTTGTTTTTAAAAAAGTGGGATGAAGACATGACACCGTGATGAATGCTATTATAGTTCGCCTTCATTTTCTCCCACCGGGTGTGGATTAAGAGACATATTTGTTTCACTAGTTCATGTAGGAGCAACCAAGACTACCCAAGACCACTTTCTTAGCACACTAGTATTCTTGTTCCCTCATTTTTGTGTAATCCTATCTATATTCGCGTGGCGAATGGAAGTTTTTGGACAAACCATGATTCCTGTAGCCTTTCTCAACCCTCTGTAGAATCATTTTAAGTTTTTGTTTCATTTTTACTGATTGGAGCAGGCCTATGACAGGCAAGTCTGAAAGCAGAAGATATTTTAAATTCCTGGCCAGATGCTGAAGTGGGGAGAATCTTGCGGGATTATGGGGAAGAAAGTAATTGGTACTCTCTTCAGAATAAAATTGTGAAAGCTCGATCACGTGGTGGATTGCATTCTACTAGTGAACTCGTAGGTCTTATTCGAAATTCAACTTCTGGGAGTAGAGGTATGTTTACTCGAATTTCTCCTGCAATCCTCTCTTTTTTTTTTCACAATTACTATGCATATTAATGATGATTTACTAAATAAGATAGTTAAAAAAACACACTTTGAACTTTTTTTCAGGAGGCAGGCAAGGTTGGATTAAGACAGCAACGAGGGTGTTCCAAGCTTTAAGGATAGCTGTAAACGACGAACTGAAAACACTAGAAGATTCACTCTATGCTTGTTTTGATTGCCTTGCGCCCGGGGGGAGAATAGCTGTAATATCTTTCCACAGTTTGGAGGACAGAATAGTGAAACAGACATTTCTTGACATCATTGGCATTGATAACGTATATGGAGAGATGGAAAAGGATGGTGGAAACACCAGAATTGAGATTGATGAGAAAGAAGCATGGATCAAACAAATGATACACGGGTCTAAAGGAACAATTCTAACAAAGAGACCAATAACACCTTCTGAAGAGGAGGAAAAACTAAATCGCCGGAGTAGGAGTGCGAAGCTTAGAGTTATTCAAAAACATTGATCATAGATGGTTCAGCCTCTCAACAATGATCTTCTAGATATAATTGCAGTTGGGTCCTTTCTTTTTTTTAGATTTTTTTTCCGGGTATTTGGGGACTTGCTAGTTACTACTCAATTCAGCTGAATATATGGCATATTCAGGCGCTCATACAAGCTTTCTAAAAGGAAAAATGGAAACAAGAACATGCCTCTGTGGTCTTTACAGTTTTTATCTTATTGTATACCCAATTTATTTTACCTATTTTAATTTTTACTTTGGAAAGTGAATATATATTGGGCAATTCACTTATAAAAGTGGTTACATTTACATTTTAATAAAATATAAAATATTTTGATTAATAAATAAATAATTAAAAAAAAAAGTATACAAATTTAAGAAGGGTGTGTTTTTCAGTTTTAACTTTAAATTTCTTTCATGTTGGATTTAATTATAAAAAGATTGAAGAGAGAAAGGAAAAAAAGTGCCAATAGACACTTTTTAAACTAATCAAAATTCAAAAGTTTACTTTCTCGAAAATACTAAAATACTTAGAAAGCTCAATCTTGAGGTGACAACATTTATAAAAGAGAAAAAAAACACACATCACAAATTGCGACTGTGTAAATACAATAGAGTTACATGATCCCACAACAGAAAAACGTCCATATGCCCCAAATACGAAAAAACATCAGTTCAGCAGATGATCTTCTCTTTCAATCTTCACGAGAACTCTCAACAGCTTTGGGATGACAAAGACTGAAACAAAATATTACCTTTTAGACCAAAGAACCTCAAACAATACACTTTTCTTTTTATATATATTATATAAATAAAGTCAGAGGCTACAATTTCAGACCTCAACCAATACTTTCATGCTTACGAATTAGTCAATCAGCAATTAATCATTTTAATCTTGGAAGCCTAGAGAAAAGTGAAGCCAGAATACTAGTTAGTACACTACCACCAGATATATGCAACAAATAATAAAAATCTAGCAATTATTAACACAAAAGTCACGTACCCATACTGTGCAGTTGTAAGAAAATAGAATCAATCTCAGCGCCTTGCCATGTCATCTTTGCGTCTTTCATAATCATGCCTTCTTCTTTCACTTGACCTGGAATCATCATATCTTGGTCTTTTGGAATAGTCGCTCTGCCTATCCCGGTCAATATCTTTATGTTTCTGTTCTTCATCCCTTCTGTAGCTTCGATTTCCATGGTATTCATCGTCATTCCCTCGTTCATACCTTCTATATTTATAATCATCTTCATCTCTTCCATGCTTTCTCACTCTTTGCTCCTCATCACTCCTCACATGCCTCTGGCCTCCACGTTGTTCAAACTCTTGATCTGTCCTACCAACATGTTGTTCATCATCCTTCTTGTAAATTCTACTCCTAGGCTCATCAGCCACCTCATCATTAAAACGTTTGGATCCAACCAGTTCTGAGGATTTCTTAACATTTTTGTTCGGGGACTCATCATCACTTGAACCACTTATTTCCCTCCTCTTTTCATCACCTAGCCCTCCACCAGATCTAAAGTCATGTTCTGGACTTGTTCGTTGTACTCTTCTACTCACATCATCACGGTACTCAACCTTACTCTCAATAACAGATTTTCTTCGTTGGATCTTATTATCAGCATAGTCCCGAGCACCAGTACCAAAATCACTTTCATTATCTTTTGCAAGAGAATCATCACTGGTATCACTGTCACTGGAAACTAACCTCTTCTCAACTGTTGTCTGCCTTACAATCTTACTACCTTTCCTACCATATCTTGATCTTGAATCAAGTTCCACATCATCACTATCATGCCTCCTACTTCTGTGTTTTTGTATTTTCTCATCACTACTTGCATCAGAATTATCAAACTTGTGATCACTCTTGCCACTTCTCTGACTTCTCTCAGTTGCTCCATGGGGAGGTTTTGTTGACTTCTCATAATCAGATTCAGAGTCCACATCATGCCTTCTGTAGTCATTTTTGTTTCCATCAGCCATCCATCTATTGCGATCCTCACCATCAGAATCGCCATTGTGTCTTTTGTACTTATCATAATGACTCCTCTGCTCTTCAATTCGATCATTCTTCCTTTTATTCCGATCCTCGCCACCAAAAGTGTCTTCATGCCCCCTGCGGCTACCATGTTGATTCGTCTCTTCTTTAATTCTGTCATTCTTCATTTTCATTTCACCGTCAGATTCACTATCGACATCATGCCTTCTATTGCCTTTTCCATTTCCATCAGCCCTCCTATTGCGATCCTTAACATCAAAACTGTCTTCATGTCTCCTGTGGCTAGTATGTTGATTCATCTCTTCTTTCACTCGATCATTCATCGCTTTCTTCCCACTAGCAGGGTCGGACTCATCCTCAGAATCATGTCGTCTTTCTGTTCTTCTTGTATGAACTTTTCCCTTTATGCTTCTAGCTTTCGACAAATCTTCATCAGTACTAGAATCATCATCTGAGTCATGCCTCTTGTGTGACTTTTCAGATTTCTTAGCTTGCTTTCTAGAATTCTTCTTGCTTACATCATCATCACTAGTAGCAGAATCAGTATCATCGCTGTCATTCCTTCTGCTTTTCTTGTGCTTATGTGCAACCTTATACTTCTTGTCTTCTTTATCACTTCCTCTGCCAGATCTTCGATGCTTCTTTCTTACTGCTTTCAAGTTCCTTGCACTGCCATCAGTATCAGAGGAATCATAACTAGTAGCAGAATCTGAATCATCAGTGCTACTAGAACCAGAATCATCACTAGTAGCAGAATCAGAATCATCACTATCATGTCTTCTGTTTTTCTTGAGCTTTTTTGCAACCAAACGCTTCTTATCAAAATCCTCATCATCACTACCATTGCTATGTTTCCGATGCTTCTTTCTAACTGCTCTTGAATTCCTGGCACTATCATCTGTATCAGAAGATTCATCCCCATGCCTCCTCTTTCTATATTCTTCCTTCTTTCTTGTAGATTCTTTAGTACTCTTTTTCAAAACATCTTTCTCAGATTTATTTTTCTCTTCCGTGCGTTTCTTCCACCCAGAATCTCTGTCCAAGAAAGAATGCTCACGTTTCTGGTGCTTACCATCATCATCCATACCATTTTTCTGACTACTTCCAAGCCCATCATCAATCTCACCTTCTTCTTCTTCATCAGGTTCAGCATCACGTATGCCAAAAGCCGCTCTTAAAGTTTCCATCTGCTTCTCCTTTCTAGCAGCAATCTGATGGCTCTGGGTATCTGCAACTCTGCTCAAGCCAAAAGAAAATAAGTAACCAATTAATATTGCAGAGCCATAAGTGTTAAATTAAGCACAAATTACAAATATTATAGGAATCAACTGACTGTATATATCTTTCTTGTAATCACATAACAGATACCATGCAAAAACAATAATAGACACTTAAAAAAAAAGGGTAAACTTCAGTTGTAGTTTCTTTCTTTACAAATCACTACTTATGAAATCCAACATCTCTAACCCCATTCAAGTTGCATAAGAAACTGCACAATTAGAACAGAGTTTGGTCTTTCACCGCCTACAAATACATGCTTACAAGTATACAAATCTTTTTATATATATATGGAAAGGTGCACAAATCGCAAAATAATTATAAGATAACTTGACCAAAAATCAATCAATAAGTTTCAAGTACCAACTATATATGAAAAAGAAAATCTTGAATAAAAAAGTACTCACTTCTTATCAAGAGAAAATACACCGGTGTCTTCCGAAGAGGCAGCCGCCTCCAGAGTCGTCCTCGCCTCGGCGAGTTTCTCGGCGATCTCAGCATCGGTGTAACCCTGATCAGTCAGTTTGTCCTCGAGCACTACGAGTTTGAGCTCAATCTGACGCTTCCGATCATGCTCGAGAATATCCTTGTTGGCTTTCCTTGAGACACCAGCCATTCCCTGATCCCCCTCGAAACCTCTGGTGTTTTCGGCAACCTTGCCGGTCTTAGGCCTGACGAAGAACTTGTTGCTCTGGATGTAGCCATTGGTTCCAGATCCCCTTGGGGTTTGTAAACCTATTCCGTTGTACATAGCTTTCCAGATGCCCTAATTGAGTTTGAGTGTGAGAGAAACGGTGGCCGAGCGCCGCCGTGGAGGTACTTGAGCGAAGAATTAAGGTGGGAAGGGTTGGAATCGGGTGAGAGTACGATAGAGGGAGGGTTTGAGCGGCTGAGACTCTCTCTCTGATGTCTGTAACGGGAGATTTTGGTTGGAGGCTAAACAAAATCCAAATATATAAAAAGAAAATGTTTCCACATCAAAAAAAAAAAAAGTTATAAAATGTATGAAAATTTTACGTTAAATACTATTTTGAATTTTGTATTTGGTAAAAGTTATCAATTTGACTTTCTGTTTTGTTAAATGATAAATTAGATCTGTATTTTCTAAAATTGTACAAATAGTACCCTAAACTGATTTTTTATCAAAATAAAACTTAATAATGATTTGATCTAGAGATGTTATGACAAATTGGTTATATTTTTTTTTTTTGTGTTTATTCATGTTAAAAATTGTCTTAAAGTTATTTATTTTAAAAAATTAAATTGTTGAAAATTGAACTTAGGGTCCTATTTTTATTATTTTAGAAAATACATGGTCCATTTTATCATTTAACAAAACAGAAGGTCGAATTGATAACTTTTACAAAACACATGGTCCAAAATAGTATTTACTCAAAATTCTATGATCCAAAGATAAAGAGATTGTTTGATTTCATAACTTAAAAATTATTTTATTTTTTAAAATTGAAAACAATTTTTAAAATTAAAAGGTATCGTTTCGCAAAATTTTATAAAACAAATTTTTTAAAAATTGAGTTTTAAAAAATTAAAAAAACAAAAAAGATCAAAATGTTGTTTTCAATTTTTCAATTTTTTTTTTATCTAACATACTATATTTTATATTTTTACTCACATACTCGAATCCTAGACTACTATACCTGAACTCAGACCAAGATGTTCATGTCATGGTATGGTATTAAAATATTGATTTTTTTAGTAAGAAGATATATAAAAATTGTTTTAAAAAAAATTGTGTCAAAGACCATTAAATTTTTAATGACAAAAAACTGTTTTCTATTCTTACTTTTGAAAACACAATTCTAAAAACTGAAAACTAAAAACACAGCCAAATAGGCTCAAAATATGGGAAAGTTTTATGGGGCTTTTTCATTTTTACACTTTAAAATATATTTTTATTTTTTTGCATTTTTTGTATTTTTTTTTACGAAATTTCACATAAAAATTCTCATAACAATTAACGCATCAACCTAAATCGCAACCAAAATCTACATAAAAACTACCGAAGAAACCACCAGAACAACTCAAACTGTAAATTTATAAAAAAAAAAATTTAAAAAAATAGTATATAGAGTAATTTTTCAAGTTTTATTTACATTCTCACAAAATTATAAATACACTTTAATTTAAAAAACAATAAGCTTAATTTTTTTTAAAAAAAAAATATCAAACTTGATTAAGAAATAAAATTGCGTACAACAATAATATATAAAAAATTCAACAGAAATACCACTCCCACTGAAATCACGATTAAGAAAAAAACAAGAAGCTCAAGCAATACTATGGGCTACATTGTTAGCATAACAATAAACAAAAACGAAAGAGGCACCATTCATCGATGTCATCAATAACAATACCAAAAGGAGAAAGCATAGAAAAATGTTATGAATTGCTTGTACAATAAGTAGGCAATCTGATTTGAGCACCATCGAAGGCCATGACCGCATTTTGATCCAATTTCGCCTCCTAGATACAAATAGCTTCAACTATGCCAGAGCAACCATGTCCTCAAACACAATAAGAGCGACCCTCCACCACCCTCCCCTCATGGCCTCTAACAACCCACCTAACTAGACCTTGAGCTTGGTAATTTTAAATACTTCAAAAAATGTGAGTTCTAAATATTGAGAAAATTACATTGTATATCCACTTTACTTTACTTATTTTAATTTTTACTTTTATTTTCGTATTTTTTAAGATTATACCAACTTTTATAGATAATATCCATATTATATCCCTTAAGTTAATGTAAATTATGTACTAGACTTAAGTGGAGGGTGAGAGTATATTGGGTAATCCACTCACAAAAGTGGATACATTTTAATGAAATATAATATAAGGGTGTTTTAATTAATGGATACAAAAAGAGATATTTCTCAACTAATCCCCTAAATATTTGTTACGAAATTTATGTTTATTACGCAAGTGTACGCAATCAAGTAGTATCTCACGCAAGTGAGGTCGAACCACAGGGAATTGGATTAAGTACTACTGAACTATACTTATGATTCTATTCGGTAAAATAATAAGTTTGCAATTTGAAAGTAAATAACTCAGAAATTAAAGAGGAAATAAACGAAGATTAATCAAGATGAGAGATTAGGGAGGTGAATCCTGTTGTTAAGCTACCAATGTTAATACCTAATTGCTATCCTTATCTCAATGTGAATGACAGATTATAAATTAACCTAACTCTTTTCAGATCTTTTAGGTTCTAAATCTTATGTTCTCTAATTAACTTCTTAATTAAATCAACATAAAATCAGCATTAAGCAATAATCTATTAGTCACTGAGGCTATGTAAATACTTTCGTTTTACATCAAAACCTAGACTATCCAAATTTTAGCATTCTCAATTCTCACTTTTCAGATTTCGAATTGAGATCATTAAACATGTAAAAGGTGATCAAGCTTGCACATGGAATTAAACACAAATAAAGATAGTATTCACACATAAGATGAAGGCATGGCAATTATTTATTAACTAGGCATAAACTTAAACAACAATCATCATCCTCCCTTATTGGGAAATTTAGTTCATAATAACTCTAAAAACATCCATGATTAATTCAGAAATAAAAACAAACATAAAGAAGAATTAAAGGGGTAAAAGAAAAAAACTAGAAGGTGATATCGCTCCGGGTCTTCAAGATAGCTTTCTCTCCACTTGCCTCCACTATTTAGGTCTATTTCTGCTTGATTCTGACCTTCAGTGTCGTATTCCTTATATAGGGATGAGTAGTGTGCCTCCAATTGAGAGAAAAATCAAAATTAGGTCAAAACCACGACGTCCGTACCAAGTCGCGACTAGCCCTTAAGCTGGTCGCGACTACAGGCAAACCTCAAAAATCGAAGGTTCTGCCAAACCTCGAAGTCGCGACCAGGGTCGCGACCAGGAAAAAGGGTCACGACCTGGCTCTCATGAAGTCGCGACTACTGTAGCTTCTGGAGACGAATTTTCCAATTTTTTTCCAGTTTATCCCAGTTTTTCGCCATTTGACTGAATTTGAACTTTAACACTCCGGGAACCTGAAATAATGAAAATCAAGCGTAAAACTGCTCCAAAAGACACCAATAGACGAGATAATGCTAACTTTAAAGACCCGAAACATAGGCTAATTATAACCTAACAAAATCCCCCAAACTAGATTCTTACTCGCCCCCGAGTAAGATAAAAAATAACTAACTACGCTATCAGATAATCACTATGCTGTTGACTCATGTTCTGTTTTCTTACTTTCATAAACTAGAATTTTTACCCTAATAACTCTAACAGTTAACTCAGATGCTCAATTCATAACACTATGTATAACCACAAAATTTATCCATATGTGAAACATTGTTATAAAAGTTTTACTCTTTCCAACAGTTCCACAGCCCGATAACTCATAAGCTTGCATGCTTACCTTTCTCCACTAATGTTGACAATATCTTTTGGAATCATTAGGTCTTTTCGAGGTTTAGGCATTATGGCTCAGATTAGGGGTGTTCGCGGTGCGGGTTGTGCGGTTTTTAACCATTTTTTCAAACCAACCCGCACATGCGGTTTTTCTAATTTTCCAAACCGCACCCGCACCGCGATACTAAAAAACCGCAAAAACCGCACCGCAAAAAATGATGCGGTGCGGTGCGGTTTTTGCGGTTTATGCGGTTTGAACTATCACAATTTTTTTTTGAAATCATCATAAAATAATTAAACTATCATTAATATAATTATTCCAAAACACTTAAGAAAATACAACAAACTTGAGACTAATAAAAGTTATAACAACAACAATAAATCAATAATCTTTTTAAAGTTTCAACAACACACTTAAATCAAAATAACAAACTTGAAACTAATTAAGTTCTAACAACAATATAAATGTACAACTAACATACTTACATCAATAGATTAAAAATAAAACAAACACAAACTTCCAACTCCAAATTTTAATACACATGTATGGACTTGGGTTTGTTGCTAAGAAGAGAGGGTTTGTGAAGAGTTATGGATTTTGCCCTAAGATTTATAGGCTTGGGTTGGGCTCATATGTATGGGCTTAATAAAATAAATATAAAAATTGAAATTTTAAAAGATGTGGTGCGGTGCGGTTTGAATCGCGGTTTAATAATTCAAAACCGCAAACCGCACCGCACCGCGCGGTTTAGGAAAAATTCAAACCGCAACCGCACCGCGAAGAATTTCAAACCGCATTTTTTTTGCGGTGCGGGCGGTTTGAGCGGTTTGAGCGGTTTGATGTACACCCCTAGCTCAGATATTCAGAAATCAACAAAGGACGGTTTTGGCTCAAGATATCATAAGCACACAAACAAAACCCACAAGCTTCTTACTTTTCTTTTTCAATACCCCATAGTGTTCCCACATTTACCAAGATTGAAATAAGATATATTTATTATTTTCCAACATCACTGAAATCATATATTTTATTTATTTTTTTTGAACACATATTTTTACTTTTTCATTGTGTTTTTTTTTTTCATATTTTTTTTCAGTGACATTGAATTACACAATTTTTTCTCTTCTCAATCTTACAAGTTTTTCTCCCTCTCACTATTTTCTCACACTAAATGTTTCTCCTCCCCCAAACTAATCATGTAGCTTATGATATCATGGATAACATGGTGAAAAAAATAATAATAGTGTGGTTGCAAAATTTTTCAAATCAATGGGTGAAAAACAAAACAGGTTTAGGCTCAAAAGGTTAACTAGGGATACACATTATTATGGTAGGCTTGAAAGGCTCAAACTATCCAACCAATGCCTAAGTCATATTCCAATTGAACACTATCAAGGATTTCATCTCAAAAGAATAAACATGCAAGTTCTAAGCCATCCTGCCAATCTTACGACAAACCATAGTAAAACAATTATAACAATTTTCACAGATTGAGTAATTGCAATTGTACACAGGTTTCTAAGCATCCAAACTAATCCAAAGAGTTAATAGAATCAATGTAATACCCGGAATTAAGAAAAAGGATTAGCAAAAGCCCATTTGATTTTCAAAGTTGATTGTTGAGAATTGCTTGAAGTTGGGTGTGAATTGGAGCTTTGGATTGTGGTTTCTTGAGCTTGAAGTTTAGGATTACCGGCACCTGATCAGGAGCACCCAGGGGTTTGGAATCTCTGTTATTGCGGGACAACAGGTAAGACAGTAGTTTGCACGTAGAGTATGCGCGGTGGCACTTATGTTGAATGTGATATATGTGAGTAATTGCAACCAGGATTAGGGTTATTACCCTAACATGAGCGGTTTAATAGCCTAGGGTTATTACCCTAGTGATATATGTTGTGTAATACTATGCCATGTCGGATATATCTATATATTGGAATTATGAATTATGCGCTTAAGGCATAATTAAACTAGACTCGGTAAGCTAGTACCTTGAGTTTAATTTTAATGTGGTCTAGGGTTATTACCCTAGAATATTATGAGTCCAGTGAAAGCATGAGTCAGGATTGATACTCTTAGTAAATGTCATCGAAGTATATAGAAATGTATTATATGCTTGATTACATAGTATGCAAGTTAGGGTTATTACCCTAAGATTATATATGTTGTAGTAAATATTGAATACACGCATGTATGTTAGAAGTTATGTGTTTAAGACATAACTGGGTTAGACCTGGTATATATCACCAGGATAAACCACCGAAAGAACGTAATACATGGATTACGTATATACATGAATAGGGTTATGCGAGCAAGGCATAACCAGGTTAGGCTCGGTAATCAAAACCGAGGTAAACCCTACTGAGGCCTTATTGTATATAGACGTGTGAGAGCAACACGTAGGTCTACGCCACGTAGACATAAATAGGCATGTGAGCGTAACATGCAGGTCTATAGCAAATAGACAAATAGTGCGGTGACACTAATAATTATGTGTTACATATTGAGATTAAGGGTTATGTGTCAAGGCATAATCAAGTTGGACTCGGTATCTAGAACCGAGATGAACTATATATTCTAAGGCCTTATTGTAATTAGACGTGTGAGAGCAACACGTAGGTCTACGCCACGTAGATATATATAGATGTGTGAGCGCAACACATAGGCCTACGCCACGTAGACATAAATAGGCATGTGAGTGTGACATGCAGGTCTGTGACACACAGACATATATGAATGGCATTACTGTTTAAATAGCATGATGAGCATATTATATTTGTTATGATTTATACTGTCTTGCTGGGCTTGGCTCACGGGTGCTCTACTGTGCAGGAAAGGGTAAGTCAGTGGCTGATCAACCATGAGTTTGAGGAGCAAAACGAAGAATGTACATGTTCAAGCCATATCAGACCAAGCGGGTTAAGGGTCTATCAGTGTTGAACTTTTGAATTCTGTTTTGCCGCTTAGGTCGGCTAGAAAGAAAAGACTTGTAATAAGTTTGTAATTATTTTTGGGATCCCAACTATTTTGAAAGTTTAAATATATTACAAGTTTATTTTCATTCTGTTTAATATAAAAGTTTAAATTCTGCGCTATTTTGATTAGTAATCCCGATTAGGGGATTAGAGTTTCATAAGTATTTTGGGTAGCGTGCCTGATTATTTAGGGTGTTACAAATATAGAGGATTGTTAATCTCCTTAGTATTATTTGGTATTAGGTGTGAGGTGGGAATGATGGAGAAAAAATTGATTAGTAAAATTACAAAATTGTCCTTTTAAAAATAAAATTTTATTATTTTTTTAAGGGTAGTTATTGTATTTTGCAAAATGTATTTTGTCTTTTTCTACAATCCTTCCAAATTTGGAGGGATTAAATTTTGAAGGTTTGGAGGGAGAGAGAATGTCTCCCTCCATCTCTCCTCTCCTTCCTTCTCTCTATTGCCAAACAAGTGATTTAATTTCTCCTTCCACCCCTCTCCATCCACCCCTCTCCCCCTCCTACCAAACATAGTGTAAGGAAAGCTTAGAGGTTAGTTTTTGGCAGAGAAGTAGAGGGGAACACAAACTCAATTAACTCCACAATGGGCTTAAGGAGAGAACATCCCCAAAGAGTATGAAAAGAAGTTTCAAATTCCTTATTACAATTGGGGTACACTTTATCAGTAGGAACCTTATAAGTAGCCAAGTTGAACGAAGTGGAAAACCAATCAAGGCAAGCTCTCTAAATAAATGCTTTAACTTTTGGAGGAATAGAGAGACTCCAAAGATACTTCCGCCAAAAAGGACCCAAAGAAGAGTCACATTGACCCCAACCCAAAAGTCTAATAGTATTCCAATAACCACCACTTTTGATGGAGTAGGCACCAAAAGAGTTATAGTACCAAATTAACCTATCAACAATATGTTGTGACTCAAAATAGACAAAATTTGCTCAGCCTCATCCAATAAAAAGAGGTCATCAACTAGGTCCCTATTTTAATCTGCATTCGCATCCTTCAAATCACTAACCATCACAATCTTAATACTATGGACTTAATATATTAATATTTTTTATATAAATTTTCACAATACTTTATCATATTCTTTTATTTAGTTAAACAATATAATCCAATTAACACTAATTTAACTAGATATTAACACTAATTTAACTAGATATTTCTATGCATAACTAAATACAATTATAAATTTACAGAGAATTATACATTTTAATTTATTATTTAATTAATTAAATTATTTTGAATACCTAAAGCAAAATACTTATTTATTTGGTAGGAACTAGAGAGAAGGTAATTAAAATGATTTTCTCATCTAGTTTTTGAACACTTCAGCTTTTTGGGCTTTCGGCCAAACCCAATAGAAGATTAGAACCGCAAAAGCTCAATTTTGTGGGTTGGCGCTCCATTGACAGCTTTCCAAAATTCCCCGTTGTCCGTACAAACATTTTTCAAAAACCCTTCTCTTCCCCCTTCCACTCCTCTCTGACCTCACCTATCGCTTTCAAGTGTCTATGGCAGCATCAATGGTGCCTTTTCTCGACTCCTAACTTTCTCCTTCTCACTCCATCCTCTTACTTTTATTACTCTAGGGTTTTGGAGCTATATATATTTTATTTAGCATTGTTGCAACTACTCGGGCGCACTTTTAGGGAACTATGGAGATGCGAAACAATGGCCCCGCTGAGCCTTCCAGCTACGTTGGCGGAAGCACTGCCACACCTTGTGGTTCTCATCTCCGGCAACCCAATTATTCTCGACAAGCTGTTCAGGTGCCTCTTTGAGCAAATTTTAATGCATTTTTTCGAAACCCTAACTGTTTTAAAATGTAGCTTCTACTTTAGCGGTTTTTCCTTTGGTAAATACTGAATATTGTGGTTTTTGATAGCTAAGAAGGTGTTTGGGAAATGCAATTTATCTTTTTTATTTTAGCTTCAGTTCTGTTGTAAATAACTAGGTAGCTTAATAATCACGACATAAGTTGGATTTGCTTTAGTTTAGGTTCACCTGAAGTAACATTTATATTTTTGTCGAGTTTCGTAGTGTAGTTATAAATTTAGTTTGTACCATTTCTGGCTGTTTTGTATTAAACTTCATATGTATTAGTATTAGTTTGATAATACCAAATTATGATGTGGAGTTCTATGCATAGTGGTGTTACAGAGTCATAGAGCCACTGTTTAGTCTTCCAGTCTACGATGATTGATCAATTGCTTTTCCTGATAGAATTATACATTCATTTACAATTGTTAGGAAGCCTTGGAGCACTTGGCATCAATTGATCTTATTGAGTTATGCAATGAAGCAAAAGTTGAGCGCTGTCGAGCAACCAGAGACTTGAGAAGCTGTGGACGCTGTGTAGAGTCTGCCTTGAACTCTTGTGGACATGCTTCATTATGTACAGAATGTAGTCAGCGTTGTGACCTTTGCCCTGTTTGCAGAATCCCAATTGGAAAAGAAAAGAATGGTGTTAGTCTACGTCCTCGTCTTTATTACGAGTGCATCGATGCTGGTCTTATATCAAAAAGATATGATGATAGATTTCAAGAAAAAGAAGAGGGAGAAGAGCAAATAACTGCTGATGTCTTACACCTGTATCTGCTGTTCGATGTGGCTCTAGAGAATAACTTAGTTTCTTTGATATGCCATTGTATCCTTTCATGGTGTCTTATTTTATGTATTTTATTATTCTTGATTTGAAGGCATACTTAGCTAAATATGCCAAAATCTCTTGATCTTTTAATCATCTAGTTGGGAGAATTTCTATTAGTTTAGTGCTTTATTCACTCTACCCTCATATTTAGTTCAATATACCAAAATCTCATGATCTTTGAATCACCCATCAGGGAGACTTTCTATAGGATAGTTTAGTTCTTTATCCTCTATAGTCTATGCCTTCTGCAATAGTATTCGAGACTGAGTAAACGAAGCTGTGAAACAGATATTTGAAAGATTACCAGAAGATTATTATTAACGTGCCATGGATACTTTATCTACATGATGTTTTTTTTGTTCATGTTTCTTTAACAGTAATTCAACAGATGTTACAGATGTTTGCATGGATGAAAGTGCTGTGTCTAGCAATCCTGTCATTGCTTTTTTGTTGGATGAAGTTGTTGTCAAAGACTGGTGCAAGCGAACATATGGGAATATCATAAAGGAACTTCAGGGAATTTGTATCCTTCAAATTTCGAAATATTTATCTCACTGAAGCTTGGTTGTATCTTGCATTGTGTCCTATATATTTTCTATTAATATGGTGTGTATATCTTAACGTGTATCAATAGATATTCTTGATGCAGCAGAAATGGAAGTCAGGTTAAGTACACTTAAGTATTCTGCCCAGCTAGCTGGTATATCCAATGTGCTTGAGGTTTTAGAGTCATCCTTCAGGAATTCCCTAGCAGCTCAGCTCAATGATTTGCACCTCCTTCAAGAAAGCATATCGAAGACAAAGCAGGTCTAAATATTGACAACTTTATATTCAGTTGGTTTTACTATTATGTGTGACCTCATTTTAGTTTTCCTTATAACTTTTATAATATTAGTGTGTATGCATTATCTATAGATGGTACCTAAAACCAAGAGTGGCAGCCTTGTAAAGGAGTTCAAAAGCAAACACCAACACATGTGGAACATTGGCTAATTACAAAAATTCTTTCACTTCTAAAATCAATGGAGCCTCCTTTAAGAAACCAAATGCAGTCATAAAAATATCAAACCATCTCTATAATTTGCTTCATTTTGAGGAACATAGATTCTTATTTTGGTTCAAAATGTTTGAACTTGGAGTAGTGCATGCATGATAAAGTGTAAGGCTTGCAAATAACAGTTTCTTAAGGTGTAAATTGGTGGCAACATACACAATTTCGGAGTTTAGAAATGTTTGACTTCTTTTTAGGTAGTTTTCGAGATGACATAGTTTTTTTTCCTCTTTGACTACTAAGAGTATGTATGTTTTCGGATATGCTTAATGAACCATCTTTTGTGAAAAGCATTCTTCTGTTTGCAAATAAGTAGATGTTCTTTTTTTCTTTCTCAGTATTTGTTTTTGATTTTCAGCATTTGGAGATCATGATTTGGTGTATAAGACATAAGTTTCTTGAGAATGTCGAATCTCGTTATGCCAATACCAATTCATGGCGTAATCGTGTCCGTGAAAGGAAATTAGCTGCAATAAAGCGTTCATGGCCCGATGCGATAAATAATTCTGAAGAGTTTGTTAGACAGGAAGGTTCGTTGTTTATTGAAGATGCACTGACTAATCTTGAAAAAGAACAGGGGGATGCACAAGATATGGGGGAGGAATTAAAAGTTGCTTTGCAGAAGGATGGAATTTCATTAGTTTTTAGGTCTAAGGTAGAGGGGCTTGTAGGATGTTATCCATTTGAAAGTCTTCGAGCTGCCATTGATATACTATTTCTAGGTGGTAGTTCTGATATGGTGGTAGCAAAACAAGCAATTGTATCCTTTTATATATATATACCGATATATATATATTTTTATTATATATATGCACTTTGCATTTCTTATATTTCTTTTAGCTGAATGAAATCTTAGTTTTGGTGCATCCAGTTTAGTTTCCTTAATTCATGATAGTTTCTCTATTACCTATACGATCGACATTGGACAATGCCTAATGACAAATGGAGACGCATTGTAGAAGACTTCGCTGCTTCTTTTGGCATCACGAGGATTTTATTATTGGAATCTTTAATATTCTATCTTTTGGATGACTTCACGGATGAGGCTATGCAGGTAAATAATGATTACATTTGCCAAGTTCTTGTTTGTTTTTCTCTTTAGAAATAATTCCATATATCAAGTTTATCAAGATAGCTCATATTTTCTGTGACATTTTTTTTTTGTGTGTGGAATATTAGCACTAAAGAGAAGGTTATCACACTAGAGAATTAATTCAATTTCTTGCTTTCTTTGAAAAGCAATTCTTGTCACTTACAATGGATATTAAAGCTAATTATTATGTAGTTATAAAAATGTTAATTTGTATAGCATGTGGGACTCCACACACATTATGTGTTATGCTGTGTATATTTTAGGTATGGATAGTTGTTTATTTGCATTTAGCTTGTAGTTATAAGATTGTTTTAGTTAATCTGATTTGATCTGTGAGCTGAAAGAGTTATAAAATTAGAGGTGTAATAAGTGGTCTCTGTAAAACTTATAAATTATTAAGAAGAGGGGAAAAAGCACAAATAATACTAGAGATTAGATCATTGGGCTCCTTAAGGCCTTAAGATAGAATTTTGTTTGGATTATATTCACGAATACTGTTTTTCCCAGTCAGTTAAAATGCTTATTTTTCCCTGTCAATTTGTTTGATGAATGATTTGCAAACTTCATTTATAAGCTAATTACTTTTATACGAAATTATTTAGGAAGCATGTCATCTGCTTCCTGAAATCTCAGGTCCATCCACACATCCTAAGATTGCACAAGTTCTATTAGAAAGAGGAAATCCTGATGCAGCTCTCATGGTTTTAAGGTGGTCTGGACAAGATGGTGTTTCACGGTTTGTTTCACTTAGTGAGGCTGTTACTGCTGTTCGGGTTAGGGTAGAGTGTGGACTTTTCACTGAAGCGTTTTTACATCAAAGAATGTTGTGCACTAAAGTCAGGGAGAATGGGGTATTTGCAGATGCGCATGATGATTCCAAAGGTGAACACAAGAGTTGGAAGGACTGGGTGGAGATATTGGTGGCTGAAATTTGTTATCTTTGTATACGAAGGAACATGGTAGACAGAATGATTGAGTTACCGTGGAATTCCGATGAAGAAAAACATCTCCATAAATGCCTTTTAGATTATGCTATTGGTGATCCTTCTTCAAATGTTGGAAGTCTTCTTGTAGTATTCTATATTCAGGTATTTGTCATTTGCTTATATTTAACTGTGCTGAGTAATTGCAGTCTGTCGTCTGACTATATTGTTAGTGTCTCATCAAGTGTGGTTTCTTTATTTTTCACTATAAAGAAACAAGAAAAATCATATTTAAGTTGTGGGAGTGTGTTACATATGATTTTCAGTAATTCATAATTTTAAAGTTATGTTGAAATATCTGATCATACATCTTCCACTGCCTCTGTTTTTCACCGGTAAAGAAAACAAGGGAAATGCCACACCTACAAATCATTGAATTTTACAACATAAGATTTTCAGTTACTTTTTTTTTGGCTGAATAAATTCGAAGTGAGGATAAAGTATCAGATTATATACTACCCTTTTTGGTGTGACTTGTTCATGTGTTTATTGAATCCGGATCCTTTGCTTTTGACCATTTTAAGAAATGCCAAATGCAACTTGAAAAGTAATGCATACATTGTTCCAGTTTAATGAGTTGTTCACTTGTTTGTTGAATCTTTGATCCTTTTGCATACAATCATTTTAAGAAAGTCAATTAGAAATTAAAAAGTACTGCATTACATTGTTCGAGAATGTTGAGAATACATATTTGGTACAAGTTATTCATGCTTCCGAGTATGTTTATGAATAATAGTCCTGACAGATACTTGTTTTTTGTTTACCAGCGATACAGGTACTCTGAAGCTTATCAAGTTGATTTAAGGCTTAAAAGTCTAGAGCAGGAGTTCATTGCAAAGAATTCTGTCAGTGAAGAAGTTTTATCTAGGATGAGATCAGTGTGTGGCTGGAGGGAAGGCTTAGTTGTAAGTGGTTTAAATGTCAGGCATTGTAAATTACTATGCAATGACATGTTAAATTCTCGTATTCTCTTTTACCTGATTAGATTTTTTTCAGGAAAAATGCATGGCATTGCTACCAGAAGTCCAACGGCAACAAGTAATGACTGGAAAATTGCCTGAAATTGCTGGTAATACTGGTGATGAAGTTGAAATGCCTGCAAAATCCGATTTTCCCTCTACCAAGGCTGGTAGTTTATTAATCCCAGCATTAAATGATTCCCCTGTGGCTCTGTGGACTGATCATACGAGTGCACGGAAGCCCTCACTTTTTGAAACTCCCTTGAAAAGAGATGGATCTTTTGACAACTATCACTCTAAACTTGATGGTGCTAGTTTATTTCAAAATTCTGAAATGGGACTACAGCCTCAAGTTAGCATCGGAAAAAATTTCAAATTTCAGGTCGGGGACAAGTCAATTCTTCGGGTTAAACCTTTAAGTACCTCACCATCAAAGGACGTGAATAAAACTCCATCCAGGGTGCTTCTAAATAGCAATTTTCGGGACAATAAATCATCTCTGCTATCACCGGAAATGAAGACAAAGAGCGTTCCTAATCCATTCCTGAATGAGAGTCCATATTCTGGTAGTTCAACAGCTAATCCAATAATTACACCTAGCAGTAACCGTGGCTTGTTTAGAGACTTTTCACATGACCTACAGCCAAGCGTGTCCAGTAGAAGGGTCCATCCAGAAAGAGATGATACACCTTTGAAAACGACTTCCTCAGATGACATTATGGACGTTTCTTGGAGGTTAAAGTTCTTTTTCCATTTCTTCCATTTCATTCTTATCAAATGACGATGATTCCAACTATTTCAACTTTAATCTGAATTGCTTGTGATATGTTTTCTGAGTTTCAGCCACGGGCACAAGGACTTAGCTGCTGAAAACCTAGCTGTCAACGGTGGACCGAGGTGGAGGTCTGATGAAACAAGTGATGAAGAAGCCAATCCAAGTCCACAGCGAGCTGTGAAAAGCAGTCATTGTGCCACCCCAATGACAGGAGTGAGAAGAAGCAAAAGGTTAGCCAAGAGATGAACATTTCTAATTGACAAAAGCATCCTCATCCTGCTATGATTCTTCTGGTATTGTTGGAGAAAATAAACCCTTTTTGGTCAGTAGTGAAACAGAGCACTGGTTTTTGGATGAGAAAACTGTGTTGTTGTGTTTGCTATTTCCTTTTAAAGGGAAATTGCCCTTATAGTGTTAACATCTTCTAATGTCCACCTGAAAGCCAGTAAAAGAGGTTCCAATTTTGATGGTGATCTCCTTGTATCGGTCGGGTGGTTGGTGACTCAAATTTGAATTTACTGGCAACAAATGTGTGCAGGATCGGCGAAAGTTTTGGATATGATTTTATTTAAGTGCAATGTTGAGGCAAGCCCATGCTAGTTTTAAATTTTCAATCTTTTGATAATTTGTAATTTTACATACTTCTTGATCATAGAGAAGAAAATGCCAATATGATTAACTGAACCATTGATGGTCACATAATTTTGGTATACACAGTTCATGTTGGTCATATTGATTCCATTCAAGTACTTGACTTCAAAAGTAGAATACATATTTCTATCCTCAGTAGTTTATTCGAAACGTATGAGTTTTAATACGTAGTAGAGTTATAGGTTTTCTTTTGATAAGAGAATATGAAAAATATAGGTAACGTTTGGTAATATTTTTGTTTTAAAATTTTTTAATTACAAAAATACAAGTTAAATTTTAGTTTTTAAAATTTATTTTTGAAAAATGTGTTTTATAATTATTTTTGTTTTTTAATTAAAAAATAAAAAATTATAGTATGTTTTGTAAATTTCATTTAAGTCATGCTTGGATTTAGGTCTAAGGTTTGGGGTCGCAGTTGAGGTTTAGGTTTAGGGAGGTTTGGGTTTGGCGCTGGAGTTAGGTTCGGGTTTTGGTCAGGGGACAGATTTTGGGTTTAGGTTCGGGTTTGAGTTCAGGGCTGAGGTACGGGTACGCGTTCGAGGTATGGGTTTAAGTATGGGGTTGAGAGCTGGGTCTAGGTCGGGGTTGGGTCCAGGGTTTGGGTTCGGGTTCGAGGTCGAGTTCAGGTTCTGGTCAAAGTTTGGGTCGAGGTTCTAGGCTGGGTCAGGGTTTGCGTCTGGGGTCATGGGCAGGGTCCGGGTGCGGGTCCAAGTTCGAGTGCGAAGCTGAGTCTGGGGCCAGGCTCTAGGTTTAGGGCTAGGATTCAGGTCCAAATCGAGGTCTGAGTCTGAGTTCGAGTTAGGGGTCTAGGCCTGGATTCGGGTTCAAGGTCTAGGTAAGTGTTTGGGTTCGGGGTCGGGGTTCGGGTTCGGGTCCTAAAGTCCAGGGAGCAAAATATTGATTAAGAAAAATAAAATTGTTTAACCATACACACAATAGGAGTATTCCAATTTTGTGCCTGTTTAGCCACTTCATTTAAATCAATTTTTGTAACTCGCTTACAAGATTTCAGCATAGGTTCCTCATAGTGAAGCTTAGCAGCAACACTACTTTGTTGGTCTTCTTTGAGCTTAGCCCAATGTCTTTGAGCTGAAGATTGGTAGTCTTCCTTCTCTGTTTCCTCAGCCCAACTCGAATGCTGCAGATTTGTCTCATCTTTTTTGATCTCACCATTGTTTGAAGTCTCATCAGATCTTGCAATTGCGGCTCAATCAAGTCCGTCTTCTCCTCTTCTGGCTTATCGATATTCTCAGTCGAGTTCGCAGCTTGCCCTGTAGCAACATCCTGAATCGAAGGGGGCTCCTCAGTCTTGGATCGAGAAACTGGCTTTCGAGAGATCTTCTTCTTCATCGAGAGAGAGAAAGAGAGAGAAGAAGCTCTTGCAAACACCTTTCTTGTAAATTTTTGCAAATTTTGTTCTTCTTTATATCTTTATATATAAAAAATGGCTATCTAACTATTTTTGTTAGTTTAACAGAATATACTTTAGAAATAAAAGAATATTCCATTTAATTTAACTGATATTGTTAGTACCGTTTATTTTATAAATATGAAAATATTAATATTATTTTATTTAAGTTTTTTTGAATTTATTTTTACTATATGAATTATTAAAATTTAATATTTTAATTCGATTACATAACCAAATAGATATAATTTAGAGTTCTTACCTTGCTCTTTAATAAATTTATTATTTAATTTTAATTAATTCAAATAATATTTTTTTAAAAAAAAATTAGTTAAAATAAAATTTTCTTTGAGGTGATATTATTAAGAAAAAAATTAGTCAAAAGTTGGGAATTCATTAACATTAAAAAAAGGTGGATTGGTTTATGACCCAAATAATAATAAATATAAAGTGATGTTAGTATTTTATTATACATAGTAGCCTTAATATATTCGACATATAAATTGTGTTTATTTTAACATATATATATTTGTAACATTATTTAATTATTGTAATATTTTAAAAAAATATATATAACCTCATATAAAACTAAACATTCCTGCATTTCACGAAATATATATAGATAGATATTTATATTGAATCAATTAGTATCAACAAATTAAATTTAATTGAATTAGTACATTAAGAAAAAAAATGAATTAGTACTAAATGTTAGCATTTAAAAAAATTACAAAAAAAATCAAGTAATAATTATAAATAAAAGAAGAATATAGTGTTTGGCTAGTGGGGATGTACAAAGTAGAATAATAAATGAAGAACTCAAACACTAATAACATCACCATGATAGTTTAAAAGAAGTTACTAGGGTACTGCATGACACCTCTAATAATGCCAATTATCAATACTCTAAATAACAACTTAAAAAATCCTCAAAATGTAAAAATAAAAGTGAAAGTATACTAAGTCCGAGTTGGTAATTCAAAACGACACATTGGGCAAGTGTGTCTTTTCTCCAACCACTTAAGGATACAATGAGTGTGAAATAAGTGAGAACAAGGCAACCGACTCAGCTCAGTCCCACTCAACACATTACAAAAGCAAATCGGACACGTCATCTTTTCACCACTCGACGAAACGACGTCGTCGCTTTTAACTTTCTCCAAACCCTCCAACGACGCGCCCACCCCAACCGGACTCTCGGGCTGCACCGGTATGAACCAGTGATGTAGGGTTAGGGGTCGGGCATGTTCATGGTTCTCTATGTTGATCTCAATAGCCCGATCACCCGAATCGGACCCGGATTCAATCACTCGGGTCAGAACACTGCAAAATTTGTTCAAAACTTCCTCCACGCTCATCGGTATTGATGTATAGTTTCCTTCGGAACTCGCGATTTTCCAGTACATATCCATTGAAAGGTAACGAAGGTTGCGCATAAATATCTTAATCGAAACGAATGGGCGCAGTGATTGTGAATTTAAGAGGTGTAACGGGTATTGATATCGGTGATTGTATTCTAGATCGATTATGGGGGTTCTGCCACCTTCGAAGACCTTTCGTATAACGTTGAAGTAGAGGATTAGTGAGGGAGGAAGAGCTTGATTTCGAGGGTTTGGAGTTGGGGAACAGAAGATTTCTCTTGTGCTAATATAAGCCCTAGACTCACCAGGAGTTATTGGATCCATAATTACGTTATGGTTATTCGAGGTTATAACTAAATAGAGTTACACTAGAAAAAAAATTAAAAACCAAAAAATATCAACATAACAATAATAACAATAAATAATCATTAATACTATATCATAATAGAAATATTTTAGAGTAAATATAATATTCATACACGTATTATAATTTAAAATAAAATTATTAATTTTACATAAATAAATTTACAAAATACATGTATATATTTTATTAAGACGTAATTATTCTTATATAGAGGTATACTTTGGTAATACGGAACTTAAAAAATGTATAACTAATTACAATTTAGAGGTTATTCTTATTTATAATTGGCCCAAATTGAGACTTGATTTTTTTATAACAAATTAGAAGTTATTCTTGAATAGAGTATTCTTAAATAGAGGTTCTACTGTATATAGACATAGTGTTATATTTTAATTTTAATTTAAATAGGTTATCTTTTTAAAAAAAATATAAATTGTGAGGGTTTAAATTTTAAATATTTCTCTTCTAAAAAAAATTAATATTTCTTATTTAAATTTCTATAATACAAAATATTTATTGTTTTAGGTTTAAAATTAACTACGTACAATTTTATAGTCTTCTCTCCTATATCTTTTTTCTCATTTTTTTTATTCTATTTTTTTTAAGAAAAAAAATAAGAAAAACCTACACTATGAAGATTTTTGGGGAAAATACAGTTATATAGATTTTATGAACATATCCCTTTCCAAAAGAAATATATCATTTTTTAGGGTTTAGGATTACCCATTAATGGTTACTAAATAAATTAAACTATAAATATTAATTTTAAATATATTAAATCATTAAATTTTGATCTAATAACGAATAATAAAAGAGAAATTTAAATTTTTATGCTTAGTTTAACTACTTAATTTAAAAAAAATATCAAAAAATATCTCTTTTTATACCCTATCAAAAATATGTTCATATAAAAATATTTAAGTGAAACTCAACTTTTACTTATATTTTTTTTTGCTAATTTTTTTTCAACCGATGGAACAATCTCAGCCCATATGATATAAAAGTGAGAGATTTTTATAATTAGATAGAAAAATGGGAAATTTGCGGCAAAAGTCCCCAAAAAGTTCACGTTGATGCTGATTAGTCCTCAAGGTTCAAAAATAGCGGCAATAGTCCTCAAGGTCACACTTTTTATTTGTCCGTTGGTCTCCAAGTTAATAGATCTGTTAAACCCGATTCAAATGCCACGTGTCGAAATATTATTGGTGGGTATTATTATTTTAATTTAAAAAAATAAAAATAAAAAAAAAATAATTTTTAAAAAAAAATTCCTTTTTTTTTTCTTTTTCTTTCTTTTCTTCTTCATCTTCTTCGTATTCTTCTTCTTCTTCTTCTCTTCTCACTGCCAGCACCACCAACCACCAACCCCCAACTCTCAACCCCAAACCACCACCACCACCACCACCACCACTCCCAAATAATTTCCTATGCATTAATAAATTTCCAATGCATTAATAAAAAATCCCAAAACCCCAAAAAATAATTTAAATTAAAAAAACAAAACTAAAAAATCTCATCTCCAATCTTCTCTCACCATCTTCGTCTTCTTCATCTCCGACCACACCCTCACTCCCGTTCAACTGACCAACACCCATTCCCAGCCACCCCCTTCAGTAACATCTAAGGTTCCATTCTATTTTCCATCAACAAACCCTCAATCAAAACCCCCAAATTAAAACCCATAAATTGTTAGATCTGTAACACCAAATTCACACAAAGAATCAGCATATTTCACCATCTCTAGAATAATCATAATAATAATAATATTGGATCCTTAATATTGTAGTTAAAGTGGATGCTTACAATATTTCGAGTTCATCTGGATCGGTTTCTGGAAGAAATGGTAGTTAGAATAATCATAATAATAATAATCAAGTTGGTGGGAGAAGATCCGATTCCGGTGAGCTTTCTGGATCGAGCGAGAGTAGTCCAACTGCTGTTGAAAGTCTTCGACCTGGAAAGAATTTCAAGACGATGAGATCTGATTCGGGAAGTAGTACACCTCCGTTGATTTACTCAGGTAGTAGTTATGGTGGTGGGTCGTCGGTGAACTCTCCTCCTCCGTCTTTGAATGTTCTTCCAACTGGGAATATATGTCCTTCTGGGAAGATTCTAAAGAGTGGTGGTGGGGGTGGTGGTGGTGGTTTGGGGTTGAGAGTTGGGGGTTGGTGGTTGGTGGTGCTGGCAGTGAGAAGAGAAGAAGAAGAAGAATACGAAGAAGAAGAAGAAGAAAAGTGTAAAGTCTTTTTTTGGCAAGTTAGTTGACAAAATAATTTTTCCATTTATGGTAAGATTGTTGTGCATTCATATTCTATTTCTTACCTTATAAATTCGGATTGTAGTTGCCCTTTTCCTTGTTTGGAAAGTTGCACTTTCAGCTGAACTTTCCTTTGTTGAAATCTTCTCAAAAGAGAAGGAATTCTCTTTTGGAAAGTTGTCTTTTTTAGGGAAACTTTGTTTATTGCCTTTTCCTTATTGATTTCGATTGTATCTTGATACAATCAGAATATCTAATCTGTTTTTGGCAGGAATCAAGCATTGATAGAGGATCAGAACCGATTATAGCAAGTTTCCCGTTTCTGGTCAGATCTGCTGCGTCAGCATCCGAATCTGATGTAGCAGATCGTGTTTCTTTTGGAAAGGTTTTGTACAGCTGCTAATTCGAACTTGTGGTTGCCTCTTTGGTTTCTATGGTCTATAAATAGAGCCTAGAGAGCAACCATTCGAATTACCTCTTCCATTATTCATTTTCTACATTTATCTTTTGAGAGAAGAGAGTCTTTCTTTGTTTTGTGAGAGCCTAGTTGTTCATCTAGGTTCTAGTTGTTCTATTTCTGTTCTTACTTTATCCTAGAGGTTGTGAAGAACTACTTGACTGAACAAGAGATTGGTCTTCGGGAGAAGACTTGTTGAAGCCTTACTTCGGGAGGAAGTAAGCACTTGGTCTTCGGGAGAAGACTTGTTGAAGCCTTACTTCGGGAGGAAGTAAGCACTCACACTTCAAAGACGAAGGGAGTTCGGGCTTGAAGGTGTTTCAAGAAGTCAGATTCATAAAGTGGATTACAAAGGATTGCGGCAATACTTTAGAAGGAGTCTAAACTTGTTTAAGTCAATTGTCTTTGTAATTTTGATACTTTATTAATTGATTTCATTCTCTGGGCGTGGCCCCGTGGACTAGGAGTGTTCGGGAGAACACTGATACCACGTATAAATCTCTTGTGTCAAGTTATTTATTTTTCTGCAAATATTTTATATTCTGCCTGTTCAGTTTTGCTGTAGCAGAATTACTTTCTGCTGCTGCAAACGCGTACAGTTTTTATATTTTCTTATATACAACTGACATTTGCAAAAACACGGTTTTTCAATTGGTATCAGAGCGGGTCACTAAACTCTTAGTGTGGTCCTATAACGTTTTTGTTAGAATGTCATTTTTTACAGAAGGAAGTTCTATTTCTAGACCACCGTTGCTTAATGACTCTAACTATCCTTATTGGAAAGTTAAAATGAGGGCCTTCATCAAATCTCAAGATGAGAAGGCTTGGAGAATGGTTCTATCAGGTTGGTCTCTTCCAATTGAGACAGATTCTTCAGGTAATACTACTATAAAATCTGAACTGGAATGGTCTATTGAAGATGATAAACTATCTGCCTACAATAGCAAAGCCTTGCATGCTATCTTTAATGGTGTAGGTGAGGGTTACATTAAACTTATATCATCTTGTGTTTCTGCTAAGGAAGCTTGGGAGATTCTTCAAACTCAGTTTGAAGGAACTTCTGATGTGAAAAGATCTAGATTTATCATGCTTCAAACTAAATTTGATGAGCTTAGAATGTCTGATAATGAAACTTTAACTGAATTTTATGAAAAATTATTTGACATTGCTAATGAATATTTTGCTCTTGGAGAAAAGCTTGATGATTCTGTTCTTGTGAGAAAAATTGTTAGAGTTCTTCCAGAAAGGTTTGATACTAAACTTTTGGCAATGGAGGAAGCTAAAGATTTTAGCACTATGAAAGTAGAAGAATTGATGGGTTCCTTACGTACTTTTGAATTAAATCAAGAGATTAAACAAAAGGACACCAAATCCATTGCTGATAAAGGTAAAAGTATTGCTTTGAAAGTTGCTGATAATGAAAATTCTGATAGTGAATGTGATGATGAGATTGCTTTATTAACTAAGAATTTTCAGATGTATATGAAAAAGATGGGAAATAAAAAGAATATTTCGAAAGGTTCAAAAGGTAATACTTTCATTAAACCATCTGTCTCTAACAAAAAGGGAATTCAGTGCAGGGAATGTGAAGGTTTTGGGCATATTCAAGCTGAGTGTGCAAACACTTTGAAAAAGAATAAGAAAAGTTTCAATGTCACTTGGAGTGATGATGAAACCGAAAGTGATGAAGATATTGCTGAAAATGTTGCCCTAACCTCTGTTATGACTAATGTGTTGTGTGATTCACAGGTGAAAGCTAGATTGGTATGTCTGAATAATACCACCAAACAAGAGGAATCAGATTCAGATGAGTCTGAGAATCTCTTGCTGAATCATACAAAGTCATGTATGAAAAATGGATTCAGGTTGCTTCTGAAAATAGAGAGTTGAATAAATTGAATAAAAAATTATCTCATCAGATTGAAATGTGTGATTTGAAAATAAAAGAATATGAGACAAGTTTTTGTGATAAAGATTAAAAAATCTCTCCATTAAAGAAGGAACTTGAAAATTTTAAGAAAAATGTTCAAATGCTTAACCCTGGATCTTCTATTTTTGAAAAAGCTCAGAATGCAGGTCAGAGAGGTTTCGCAGGCCTTGGTTCTAATGGAATGGAAAGTTCTGGAGTCACGAAGTTTGTAAAATCTAGTTTCCAACGAATCACCTTGAGGCTACAAACTCTGCCGTAACAGTTTCACAGCCTGTTGCAGCAAGAACAGCTTCTGATGCTGCAAAATCTCCAGGATTTTCGAAAAGGGTAAGATCTTAGGTAAAAAGATTTGTTCCCATTTGTCATTTTTGTGGTAGAAAAGGACATATCAGACCTAAATGTTTCACATTGAACAATCTCTTTAAAACAAATTATTTTGATAATTTGGAAAAATCTCAAAAGAAACATAAAGGTTTGAAACAAATATGGGTGAAAAAGAAGTGTCTAGCTGGCTTTTCTGATAAAACTGATGCATCACAAATGTGGTATTTTGACAGTGGTTGCTCTAGACATATGACAGGTGACAAGGATTTTTTGACTAACATTCGGCCTATGCAATGTGGAGAAGTCACCTTTGGTAATGGCCTATCTGGAAAAGTTGTTGGTATGGGAACTCTAAATTTTGAAGGGTTACCTAGACTGAAAAATGTGATGTTAGTTGAAGGACTGAGGGCTAATTTACTTAGCATCAGTCAAATTTGTGATCAAGGGTTTACTGTTTCTTTTGATAGTGATCATTGTTATGTTCTGAATGATGACAATGAATGTATCTTGCAAGGTTTTCGATCCAATGATAACTGTTACACTCTAACCCTTGTGTTTACCTGTCATTCAGCTATCAACAACACCACAGATCTGTGGCATGCCAAGCTTGGGCATATTAATTTTAAAAACCTGAAAAAATTGTCAAATGTAGGTATTGTTCGAGGACTTCCCAAGCTTGGTAAAGAAAGTGAACGTAAGTGTGAACCGTGTCAACTTGGGAAGCAATTAAAAATCACTCACAAGCCTGTGTCTGATATCAATACCTCAAAAGTATTGGAATTGCTTCACATGGATCTTATGGGTCCAATCCAAGTTGAAAGTTTGAATGGTAAACGATATATCTTTGTGTGTGTTGATGATTTCTCTCGTTTTACTTGGGTAGATTTCTTAAGAGAAAAATCTGACACTTTTGATGCCTTTAAAACTCTGTGTTTGAGATTAAGAGTTGAGAAAGGTTGTAATATTGGGAAAATTGTTCGAATTCGAAGTGATCATGGTAAGGAGTTTGAAAATTCTGTGTATGATGATTTTTGCAAATCTACAGGTATAACTCATGAATTTTCAGCTCCCAAAACTCCTCAACAAAATGGAGTTGTTGAGAGGAAGAATCGAACATTGCAGGAAATGGCAAGAGTGATGTTAAATAGCAAGAAGTTGACAAAGCGCTTATGGGCTGAAGCTATTAACACAGCTTGCTACATAATAAACAGAGTGTTTATTCGTCCAGGTACCTCAAAAACATCTTATGAAATCTGGAAAGGTAAGCGCCCCAATGTAAGTCATTTTCATGTTTTTGGATGTGTGTGTTATGTCTATAGAGATCGTGAGCATATTGGTAAATTTGATGCTAAAAGTGATGTTGGTGTGTTTATTGGATATTCCTTAAACAGTAGAGCTTATCGTGTTTATAACATGAGAACTCAAACTGTTTTGGAATCAGCTAATGTGGTTGTTGATGATTTTAAAGATTTTTCAGAGTTTTCCACAGAAGCCAAGATAGATAGTCTCATGGATGCTCCTCGGAAAGCGGCAAAGCAGATCCTGATGCAGCAGAACCCATTTCTGATGCTGCAAATGACGAATCTGCTACTGCAACTGAGACTGGAGAACCAGAACCGTCTATCTTGACTCATCCAAACATCATCACTGATTCTATTCAGAAAGAACCAAGCACCAGAGTCAAATTGAATCATCCAAAAGATCTCATTCTTGGAAATCCTGAAGAAAGCATGGTAACTCGCAGAAGGTATGTTAATTTAATCAGCTTTCTTTGTTTTGTTTCTCAATATGAACCGAAAAATGTGAAGGAAGCCATGACCTTTGAGGAATGGCTCAATGCAATGCAAGAGGAACTCAACCAATTTGTTCGCAACAAGGTATGGATTTTGGTTCGAAGACCAAAAGATATAAATGTAATTGGAACAAAGTGGTTATTTAAAAATAAAAGTGATGAGTTCGGTACAATTGTGAGAAACAAGGCTCGTTTGGTGGCACAAGGGTACACACAGGTAGAAGGTATTGATTTTGATGAAACTTTTGCTCCTGTTGCAAGATTAGAATCAATTCGTTTACTTTTGTGTATTGCTTGTATTTTGAATATTAAATTGTTTCAAATGGATGTGAAATCTGCCTTCCTAAATGGTATTTTGAATGAGGAAGTTTATGTTGAGCAACCAAAAGGATTCGAAGATCCTCAATTTCCAGACCATGTATACAAGCTTGAAAAAGCTTTGTATGGTCTGAAACAAGCTCCTCGAGCTTGGTATGAAAGGTTGACTCAATTTTTACTTTCTCATGACTATCACAGAGGTAGTGTGGATAAAACTCTTTTCATCAAGCATATAAAATCTGATTTTATCATTGCTCAAATTTATGTTGATGATATAGTTTTTGGTTCTACATCTAACCATGAAGTGCAGGTATTTGTTGATCAAATGAAAAGTGAATTTGAAATGAGCATGGTTGGTGAGCTTAATTTCTTTCTAGGTCTTCAAGTGAGACAAATGGAAGGAGGTACATTTGTATCTCAAAGTAAGTATGCTAAGAACCTTGTCAAGAAATTTGGCCTTGAATCGGCTAAACAGGTAAGTACTCCAATGAGCACCACACTGAAATTAACAAAAGATGAGAATGGAGTAAAGGTAGACACTACACTCTATCGTAGCATGATTGGAAGTCTTTTGTATTTAACTGCTAGTCGTCCTGATATTTGTTACAGTGTGGGAGTGTGTGCTAGATATCAAAGTAATCCTATGGAATCTCATGTATCAGCTGTAAAAAGGATTATTAGATATGTTAATAGCACCCCTGATTATGGAATTTGGTACTCGAAAGATACTAATTCTAATCTTGCTTGTTTTAGTGATGCAGATTGGGCAGGCAATGCTGATGATCGAAAGAGCACAAGTGGAGGGTGTTTCTTTCTTGGGAATAATCTAGTATCTTGGCATAGCAAGAAACATAATTCCATCTCCTTGTCCACTGCGGAAGCTGAGTACATAGCTGCTGGCAGTTGTTGTACTCAACTATTGTGGTTGAAATAAATGTTGATTGATTATGGGTTTGAATTAGGTGTTTTGACTATTTTTTGTGATAACACTAGTGCCATAAATATTTCCAAAAATCCTGTTCAACATTCTAGAACAAAACACATTGATATAAGACACCACTTTATCAAGGAACTTGTTGAAAATAAATCATTGCAATTAGAATATGTTGATACTGAAAAACAATTAGCTGATATTTTCACAAAGGCCCTAGATGCAAGTCGCTTTGACTCCCTCAGAAAGTCTTTGGGAGTTTGCATTGTTTAATTTTATCATGTTCATAATTTTTGTACAATAGTGTTATGTGATTCATCTCTAGCTCTTAATCTCCTATCATTGTATTTTGACAAATCATGTTTATGCTTTTGGATTATAATTAGTTAGGATCTCAGTCTGATCATACTTTGTGATGTTGTGTTAAAAGGTTCATGTTACTCTTTATTTGTGTCTAGGATTAAATAATGTACTTATACAGAGTTGAGCAATTTTTGTTTCAGTCTTGTCAGGCCCCTTGCTGGAATAGAGCTACCCATACTGAGGTGTGAAAGCCATCTGTTGAGTAAGCTGGAACATTGTAATTAGCAACTATGATGAGGATGCACTACCATAGAAAAGGGCTACCTTCAGTATGGTGTGAAAGCATCCAGTTGCGGGATCAAATTGAAAAAGGCGAAAATGAAAAATCTTGCCAAGGACAATGATCCTATTTTCACTGCACACACTTATGTCTGACAAGTGTGTTCAAATTTGTAAGTCTCCTCTATTAAAATTAAATTGAAAATCCTGGTTCACAATTTTTAGTAACATGCATATCTTTTTCCTCAACATCAATTAAGTATGATTTGTTCCTGAGATACTGATTAGTTATTTTCTTTAAAAGCATAACATGTATTTTATTTTATCAATTGTCAATGATATTTGATTTCTCTGCTTGATTCGAATCACATATATCTATTGTACACACTGTATTTTATTTTCGGTTTTAATTTAAATAAAAAAAATAAAAAAAAAGAGGGAGGCGTGTGACTTGCTTCATGGGTCAAGGAAATCTTGTGCATAAATGGTAAGTATCAACATTCATTCTTCTTTGATTTATTTTGATATTTTTCCAAGTAAAGATTAATCTTTATATGGTAATGTGCCTTTATTCTTGAAAGATTGATTTATTTTTGGAAATATTGTTGGTAATTCTAGTTTCCTTTTATGTTTTTTTTTTAAAAAAAGGGGAAAGAAGTTGCAAGGAGTGGGCAATTTCCTTTTGTAATCGTGGGCTGGTGGTTTCTCAAATATGTTGAAATTGGTTTCCTTTTTGCTAAACTCTCCCATGTTTATTTCAACCAATTTTTGTCATTCACTCTCACCACCTACCCGATTCTATTTCTTTGTCTCTCTTGCTTGTTTGCTGTTCATTGTCTCTTTCAGATCAAAATGGTGAGAACAAAGAACCTAGGGCATCCCAAAAAGGAAAATGGTGGAATCTAAACAAGCCCCCTCAAATGCTCTTCTTGCTGCTCCAATCGTCTTGCTGCCATGGAGGAGGTTCAGCAAGAGATGTCCAAGCAGTTGTCCTCATTGATCAAGCTTTATGGGGCATAAGTTTTCTTTCTTTTTGTTTTTGGACATATTTCTATATTTTCATTTCTTTTTGTCTTTGGCCCTTATAGATAAACAAAAAGGGGGAGTAATTGTATACTCAACTGTCTAGGGGGAGTTGAGGTTTGTGTTTGTGTTTGTGTTTGTGTTCATCTTTGGTCAAAGTTAGCTGTTTATTTTGGTTTAATGTTGTGCTTCTCAGGGGGAGTTTTTATGTTTATTTTGCTAACTTTGTTTTGTAGGTGTTTGTTAATTAATAATATTTTGATTATCTAAAGTGCCAAAGGGGGAGATTGTTAGGTCCTTTTTTGGCAATTTAGTTGTCAAAATATTTCTTAATTAATGTGCATTTTATTGAGCATTCAATTTGTTTTTATCAACTCTAGACCCTTTTTCCAGGGGGAGTTGTGTTTGGTACTTGTGAACTTATTTGGATTAAAAGTTAGCATGCTGTTTTGTTGTTTTACAATTTCGAGTGTGTTACTCAGGGGGAGTTGTTATTTGCTCTTGCTAACTTTAACTTGCAGGTACTTTATGTTAAAAATTATTTTGTTCATCTAAAGTGCCAAAGGGGGAGATTGTAAAGTCTTTTTTTGGCAAGTTAGTTGACAAAATAATTTTTCCATTTATGGTAAGATTGTTGTGCATTCATATTCGATTTCTTACCTTATAAATTCGGATTGTAGTTGCCCTTTTCCTTGTTTGGAAAGTTGCACTTTCAGCTTCTCAAAAGAGAAGGAATTCTCTTTTGGAAAGTTGTCTTTTTTAGGGAAACTTTGTTTATTGCCTTTTCCTTATTGATTTCGATTGTATCTTGATACAATCAGAATATCTAATCTGTTTTTGGCAGGAATCAAGCATTGATAGAGGATCGGACCCGATTATAGCAAGTTTCCCGTTTCTGGTCAGATCTGCTGCGTCAGCATCCGAATCTGATGTAGCAGATCGTGTTTCTTTTGGAAAGTTTTTGTACAGCTGCTAATTCGAACTTGTGGTTGCCTCTTTGGTTTCTATGGTCTATAAGTAGAGCCTAGAGAGCAACCATTCGAATTACCTCTTCCATTATTCATTTTCTACATTTATCTTTTGAGAGAAGAGAGTCTTTCTTTATTTTGTGAGAGCCTAGTTGTTCATCTAGGTTCTAGTTGTTCTATTTATGTTCTTACTTTATCCTAGAGGTTGTGAAGAACTACTTGATTGAACAAGAGATTGGTCTTCGGGAGAAGACTTGATAAAGCCTTACTTCGGGAGGAAGTAAGCACTTGGTCGGGAGAAGACTTGTTGAAGCCTTACTTCGGGAGGAAGTAAGCACTCACACTTCAAAGACGAAGGGAGTTCGGACTTGAAGGTGTTTCAAGAAGTCAGATTCATAAAGTGGATTACAAAGGATTGCGGCAATACTTTAGAGGGAGTCTAAACTTGTTTAAGTCAATTGTCTTTGTAATTTTGATACTTTATTAATTGATTTCATTCTCTGGGCGTGGCCCCGTGGACTAGGAGTGTTCGGGAGAACACTGATACCACGTATAAATCTCTTGTGTCAAGTTATTTATTTTTACGCAAATATTTTATATTACGCTTGTTCGGTTCTTTGTAGCAGAATTACTTTCTGCTGCTGCAAACGCGTACAGTTTTTATATTTTCTTATATACAACTGACATTTGCAAAAACACGGTTTTTCAAAAAGAAAGAAAAAGAAAAAAAAAAAGAAAAATAAAGGAATTTTTTTTTTTAAAATTATTTATTTTTATTTTTATTTTTTTGAATTAAAATAATAATACCCACCAATAATATTTCGACACGTGGCATTTGAATTGGGGACTTTTGCCGCTATTTTTGGACCTTGGGGACTAATCAGCATCAACGTGAACTTTTTGGGGACTTTTGCCGCAAATTTCCCTAGAAAAATTAAGCATAATTTTTCTTTTTTCTAATTTTACCCATTCATGGATAATATCTATTAAGAGTGCACCCATTCAAAAATATATATATATATATATATATATATAGGATACGGATCCTGTATTTTTTTTTAAGTGGTGAGGGATTGAGCTAAATATAATATTTTTTGTGCCCAACTTAATAGTCATTTTTCTTTAAGATGAATTAGTTATTTTTTCATAAAAAAAAAATTAATAAATAATAAGAAAGAAAGAGAGGAGTAAGTTGAAAGAGGTGTTTTTTTTTTAGTATTTTCAATTATTAATCAATTTGTATTTGTACTTAATCTTCCAAGCTTAAATTTTGGTGGTAAAATAAAACCCTCCAAATGACTAAACTGTTAGTAAATTTAAGTGTCATCTATTTTTACAGTTAACTGCCAACATAGACTACTTATGTGTACACTCTTGTACATGTAGCATATTTATATTGGTACACCTAATATTATTATTTCAAAATTTATAATATTTTTTTAATATTTTATTTTTTATTTTTATAATTTTATTTAATTTTAAAATAAATTTTGAAATAGGTGCCGAAAGTCGGGGTTGGGTATATATACAATTATTAACAGCGGGACCGCTGTTAATGCCCTGCCGCTAATAATTCTAATGATTATTTTTTTTATTTTTTTAATATTATTAGCGGCGGAGTCTACCGCTAATAGTTTTTTTTTTTAATAAAAATAATAAGTAGAATTAGCGGCGAATTCTGGTTCCGCCGCTAATGCTACCACTATTAGGGGCGAATTTTTCCCATTGCTAATAATATTGCGGCTATTAATAAATTTTATTGTAGTGATAGTATATAATAAGACGATGTCTAACTTAACTATAAAATATTAGCACGTGAATATATAATATTTACTCTAGATATAAATTATTACTCACTGTGTGAATATATTGCTCCACATACATATAAGTTAGTTCCTGAAAGTCTAAATTTACTAAATAAATGAGTTATATTGAGTGACCGGTCTGAAAAAAAAGTAGTAAGGGATTGAATCCATGACCTATATATGAAAACATATCTTAAATATGATATTTACCGTAATCTTATATAGAAAAAATAACTATTTTATCTTAAAATAAAAATAAAAAGGCAATCTATATATATAAAAAAAACAACTATTTTATCATAAAATAAAAGCAAAAAGTTTATTTCAAAAAAAAAAAAGGCAACAATTTAAATTTTCTTTTCTGTAACCCAGCTATTTCAATTTTAAATTAACTATTTATTTATTTATTTTTTATATTCTTTCATACTTAAAATAAAAATTATAAATATTTAAACGATAAATAATATATATATATATATTTTTTTTTATGAAATTCATCTCCATTAAACTAGAACTAATCACTCAAAATAATAATATAAAATTAGAAGGGACACTCTCCCTAAACATACGACCAACATAACATCGAGATTGTCTCTAAAAAAAATTTGAAGCTTGATTAGTAGACCGTTTAACAAAATGTAAATCAACATTAGTTAAAAAACACAATAAATATTTACAATCTTCAACCACTAAACTAAAACCAGACTATCTGATTTAACCTTAACTCTATTACTTTGAGTTTTCAACCAACTAAGAATCTCCTTGATCCACATCGCTCCCGCGAAAGAAGACCACCCCTTGCGAATAAAGCGATAGCTGCTAACAATTTTCTCATTGAATCTCAAACCACAAAAGCATAAAACAAACTGCTGATATTCATCTTAAATAGTTGCATCGACATTAATCTTCATTTATTTGTTACAGGTTTAGTCCAACGCTAGCTATGCCCTATCACATACTAGTAAGGGTTTAAGTGAAGGGATAACCGCTACACCTTGAGCACCAATCCATTGATCAAGAGTTAGTGAAAAAACTTCACCACAACCTCCGCTCTCTGTCATTTTTGACTTCACACTATCTCATTATGAGGTGAATAGGGTCCCAAATAACGACAAATATGTAGAAAGCATGTTCGATTACGAGTAGTTAAAAAGAATACTATGATGGTTCTATTGCTTTATATACATTTCATATGTTATCAATCCTAATTTTTTTATTTGAAAATATATATATATATATCTAGAATTGCACAAAAAAGACTATTAATTTAGAAAAATAGAATACTTTCTTTTTTTACTTCGCCCTTTGCATTGAAAAAACAGATCAAATATCAAAGATTCATAAAAGGACAAATTTATATTCTCAAATGTTTTGTATTTTGTCTTGAATTGATCAACAACAATACCATATTAAATTCAATTTATTTCTTTTTTTTTAGAAAAAATAAAAAACTAGGAATTCTTTAGTCTACTCTTGTGAATTCACACCGAATAACCTTTGTTGCATTGTGCATTGCACGAAATATATATAACTTCATATAAAACTAAACATTCATTGCACCAAATATTATCTAGTATATATATAGATAGATATTTGTATTGAATCATATTAGTATCAAACATTTAAATTTAATTGAATTAGTACATTAAGAAAAAAAATGAATTAGTACTAAATGTTAGCATTTTAAAAAAATTACAAAAAAATCAAGTAATAATTATAAATAAAAGAAGAATATAGTGTTTGGGTAGTGGGATGTACAAAGTAGAATAATAAATGAAGAACAATCATTGTCAAACACTAATAACATCACCATGATAGTTAAAAAAAAGTTACTAGGGTACTGCATGAGACCTCTAATAATGCCAATTATCAATACTCTAAATAATAACTTCAAAAATCCTCAAAATGTAAAAATAAAAGTGAAAGTATACTAAGTCCGAGTTGGCAATTCAAAACGACATATTGGGCAAGTGTGTCTTTTCTCCAACCACTTAAGGATACAATGAGTGTGAAATAAGTGAGAACAAGGCAACCGACTCAGCTCAGTCCCACTCAACACCTCACAAAAGCAAATCGAACACGTCATCTTTTCACCACTCGACGAAACGACGTCGTCGCTTTTAAGTTTCTCCAAATCCTCCACCGACGCGCCCACCCCAACCGGACTCTCGGGCTGCACCACTATGATTACCGGGCTTTCGCGTTCGGGTTCGGGTTCGGGTTCGGCAACGGGTACGGGTAGGGGCCGTACATGGTTCTCTATCGTGATCTCAATCGCCCGATTACCCGAACAGAATCCGGATTCAAGCATTCGGGTGAGAACACTGCCAATTTTGTTCAAAACTCCCTCCATGCTCATCGGTTTTGATATATAGTTTCCTTCGGAACTCGCGATTTTCCAGTGCATATTTGATAAGACGAAAGGAATGTTGGGCTTAAATATCATATTCCAAACGAATACGCGCGGTGATTGTGAATCTAAGAGGTCTAACGGGTATTGATATCGGTGATTGTATTCTCGATCGATTATGGGGGTTCTGCCACCTTTGAAGACCTTTCGTAAAATTTTGAAGTAAACGATTAGTGAGGGAGGAAGAGCTTGAATTCGAGGGTTTGGAGTTGGGGAACAGTAGATTTCTCTTGCGCTAACATAAACCCTAGACTCACCAGGAATTATTGGATCCATAATTACGTTATGGTTATTCGATGCTATTATATCCCTATATATATAGAGAGTGTTATATTCTAATTTTAATTTAAATAGGATATCTTTTTCAAAAAAAAAATAAAAATTGTGAGGGTTTAAATTTTAAATATTTCTCTTTTAAAAAAGATTAATATTTCTTATTTAAATTTCTATAATATTTTAAAGATTAATATTTATTGTTTTAGGTTTAAAAATAACTACGAACAATTTTATAGTCTTCTCTCGTATATCTTTTTTCTCAAAATTTTTATTCTATTTTCTTTTAAGAAAAAAAAAAAATGAAAAACCTACACTATGAAGATTTTTGGGGAAAATAGTCAAAATACGGTTATATAGATTTTATGAACGGGAACATTGATTTTGTATACTTACATATATTTACTATGGGATTATTATGATAGGAATTGGTATTTTACCTATTAATAGGGATAGTAATTTATAGTTCTTGATTTAATCTAATAATTCAAATCAACTCTTGAAAACTACACCAAAATTAATATATTTGTTTTATTTATAAATAAACTTTAATATTATTTATTGTAGGTTCAACTAACAAACTCCAAACTTAATATTTTTATCTTTCTATTTTATTTCTATTTAAAATGTAGTTTTAATTATATTTTTTTATTTCAAATTTACATAAAAAAATATTTTAATTAAATTTATTTTTAAAACAATAATTATACTTATAAAAACTTATAACATATTCAACTTATAATAATTTTATAATAATCACTCTTAAAATAATTAAAATGCCACGAGTTCAATACTTTAGAAGTAATATTTTTTTTTTCTTTTCTTTACTTATATTTAATTTAAGATTTCAATTAATTTAATAGTTTTAAAATTCTATCATATTATATTAATTAATTTTATTTTTCAAGATTATAATGTTCAATGTATTTAAAATTTTTAGATATAAAATTAATTATTTACATCAATTACATTATTTATAAAATCATGCATGAACTAGTAAGTAATATACATTCATAGTATGCTTATTCTTCAACTTAGTTTAAGGTAGGGTTCTGAAAAAAGTCCGACCAGCAGACTGGTTCCTAACTGGAAGACCGGTTCTTGGGGATCAACTGGTCGACCGGTTGTTACAGGCTCCCTTAAACCGGTCGACCGGTTCAGTGCAGGGAACCCCAAAAATGTCCTCCACAACTCAAATCGAGCCCAAACTCTACCATACTCTCTAGAACACTTGCATGTACTATACTAAATTCATTTTAAGCAACAGAACACATCAAATAGCTCAGAAATTAAAAACAACAATAGAGAGCCAACTTAAGCTCTCTAACTTCAAGTTTGAGTAATCCGTAGCACAACTAGCTATCTCAGCACAAAATCAACTAAAACAAACATATCTTAACCCCAGAATTCAAACCCAAACTAGCTGCACACTACAGAACCTCAAATCACGAAAATCATGCAATTAACCTATCTTGAGCTAAAGAAAACCATAAAGAAGAAGGCTAAACATTATAAAAAATTAAAATATTTTTTAAATGAAAAAATATTTAAAAATAATTAATATTTAAATTTCTAATTTTTTATTTTATTTTAAAAAATGTTTTGTATTTATATTTTTATTATTAACAAACAATATCAATTTATATTTCTTATAAACTACAATTTTATCTTTTACAAGTGATAAAAATATAATTTAAAAATATTAAATATTATTTTTATCAAATGCATATAAATTTATACTATAAAAAAATAATTAAAAATATATAAAAAATAAAAATTTTATATATTATAGATTTTTTTATATATTTGTGATTATAATAAACTAGATTAAAATATTATCATTATTATAATAGTTACTTAATAAGTCTCAACACTTTAAAAATTATAATTAGCAAACACTCAGCTCAGCTTTCTGCTAAAGCTGTTTTTCCTCACAGCACAGCTGCTTTTTCCCACAGTTGTGCCAAACTGCCCCAAAGTGGTCATATGTTTTCAATAGTGATATGTACAGTAGAACCTCTATCCAAGAATACACTTGGGACCAAGTAAATTATATTCTAATTGGGAGGTTATAACTAAATAGAGTTACACTAGAAAAAAAAAATTAAAAAACCAAAGAATATAATGTAACAATAATAACAATAAATAATCATTAATACTATATCATAATAAAAATATTTTAGAATAAATATAATATTCATACATTTATTATAATTTAAAATAAAAATATTAATTTTACATAAATAAATTTACAAAATACATGTATATATTTTATTAAGATGTAATTATACTTATATAGAGGTATACTTAATTACAATTTAGAGGTTATTCTTATTTATAACTGGCCCAAATTGGGACTTGATTTTTTTATAACAAATTAGAGGTTATTCTTGAATAGAGTATTCTTAAATAGAGGTTCTACTGTATTAGTTTAGAGATAAAATATTAAGGTATTTAATGCATATTTTTTTTAAATTTCCCTAAATTAATATAGATTATGGAACGACACCCTAAATGGTTTTCGCTCTAAAATTTGAGTTTAAAGATTAAATATAAACTGAATGAGAGTTGGAATAGTTGAACCGCAAATTACTGGTAAATACATATTAAAAAAATATAATTAATGCAGCGTGGTGAAGCAGAAATGTATAATCATCAATGGCGGAACCGTGATCAATCAAACCAAGTGTTCTGAGCTCTTACAAAGTAGAAAGATATGACTTTGACGACGGAGCTTCTGAAACTTCCCATCGTCGACTTATCCTCCCCTGACCGCTTATCTACGGCCGCTACAATCCTACAGGTCCGCTATTAGATAACAATATTTAGTTAATATTTATTCAAACAAAATAAATAAATAAATAAATTGATAGATATGGCGGAATCGTCACTTCTGGTAGGCTTGTACGGATCACGGGTTCTTTTATCTGGTGAATCATGGAGTGGAGGAGGAGCTTTTCCAGAAGGTTTTTAACGAGAGCAAGAAGCTTTTCTCACTCCCCTTGGAGGAGAAGATGAAGTTGGGTCGCAAGGATCATCGAGGCTATACCCCACTTTTCGCTGAGAGTCTTGACCCTGATTTGGCCCCCAAAGGTAATCGAGTAACTGTTTTTAGTGTATTTTAGTGATTGTTCTTATGGCTTTACTCAATTTTGTTTTGAGTAAATCAGGGGACCCCAAAGAGAGCTATTATATTGGTCCTTTGGAAGAAGATTCTGCTCCAGTTAAATTGAATCAGTGGCCTTCTCAAGGTACCAATACATACAGTACATGATGTAATTTCTATGTGTTGGAGAGTTAATCTTATTGGGAATTTGTTATTTCGAAAATGCAGAAACTCTACCTTCTTGGAGACCTACAATGGAGACTTTCTACAGAAAACTTGCGTGAGTTTTTCATTGTTGTCATCAATGTTTTTATGCCCAATTCGAATTCTCTCCTGTCCAATCTATATATGTGCCACTCATATTAAAGAAAGTTAAGAAACTTGCAAGTTCGTTTCAACTTTCATAATTTTGATGTTTGATGGGACAAGAACAAAGAACCTAGTGACCTGAAAATGTTCTTTATTGCATTTGAGCATTTAAACTATGTGCAAATGTTGGTTGATTTATGCTTGTTTTAGAGGGTGTTATGTATTGGATTGGATTGGGTGTGTATATTTGATTCGTTTTAGGTGTGCTGGGAATAAGTTGCTTCGTTTGATTGCCTTGGCACTGAAATTGGAGGAGTCTTTCTTTGAGAGAATGGGAGGTTTGGATAAACCAACAGCTTATCTTCGCCTTTTGCGCTATCCAGGTTTAACATCACTATTAAGCTATTTATCTTATGTACTTGTGGCATATTGATCTTAAAACTAATTGTGCATTTATTGATATCTACGTTTCATAAAACTATTAAACCATTGAAATTGTGCTTAATGACTTGAAGAAGAGTCAAGTCATTGAATCAAGCAGAGTTTTTCTAAGAACCAGTGTATAAAATTATTAGTATTCAATTTTTGTAACCATATTATATCTGTTTTGGCACATCATGGCAAATACTCGCACTGTGTAGGTGAACTTGGATCCGCTGATGAAGATGTATGTGGTGCTTCAGCTCATTCAGATTACGGAATGATAACTCTTCTTGCAACTGATGGTGTTCAAGGACTTCAGGTATAATTCTAATTGATTAACTTTTCCCATCAGCAATTTTCGTCCCTTGCATTGATATGTGCTAGGTTTATTGCTTAACAGATCTGCAGGGAAAAATTCAAGCAACCACAGGTCTGGGAAGATGTTCTTCATTTGGACGGGTAAGTCAATGACTATAAAATTTATTGTAAATGGCTGTTTTGTTATTGATTCAGTAGTCTGCATGCCCTAACATTTTAAAGTGCACAAATCGGGCAGTCGGATGAGTTCGATCTGAATGGCCAGGCAATTTGTAGAACTAATGTTGATTATGATGTTCATTGCCTTTTGAGAATGCTGGTTTTCTTATTCGAAAAATTTCCATATTGAAACCAGTCCTTTTTTTTTGTGTGTGCCTTTTTTATGTGAAGATTTGCAATTTCTAGTTTGCCAAGTGCATTAATAAATAATTTAACTGTTGCAATGTTCTTAAATGATCTAACTTTACAATGCAGAGCACTGATAATTAATATTGGGGACATGATGGAGAGGTGGACTAACTGTATGTTCAGGTAAGTTCTTTTTGTACACTCGAAACTAAAACTGTACTATAAACTATGTTTTAACTGTTTTTCTGCTGACAATGTCACATCTCTATAGGTCGACACTGCATCGAGTGATGCCAGTAGGGCAAGAGCGTTTTTCTGTAAGCATCTATCTCCCATAAAAGTTTCTTTGATTAAGTAACATTATAATGTGTCTAAAAGTATAGCTCGAAGGAGTTTTTGTTTGATAATTCTAGTTATCGAAATTGGAACTTTCAGGCAGCTTTCTTCTTAGATCCTAAACATGATTGTCTGGTGGAATGCCTAGAAAGTTGCTGTAGCGAGTCCTCTCCTGCAAGGTATAGAAAACTTTCTTATACTGTTCTACAGATAGTCCCTTCCAATTATATGGCATAATTCCTCAAATATGGCTGTTGTAGTTGAACTAATTAAGTGAAAGATTTCTAGGTATAAACATTCCTCCTTGTTGTTTAGTATTTCTTGTCATTAAATTGTTTTGAATATAATTAGCTGGACCTCTTAAAAAACTCTGCTAGTCCTAGTCTTGATTTGCTAAATGTTCCTCCATAACTTCTCATGCTTGTTTAACTCACAGAAGCACAATTTTACCCATTTTTAAGAAGTATTCTCATTGAAAGATTCATTTGATTGTTAAACTGCTTACAGATTTCCCCCAATTTTAAGTGGCGACTACCTCAAAGAGCGATTTAGGCTGACCTATAAGTCAAATCTTGAAAGCATAGTCTAAACGATCTAAGGCTGCTTATCACGGTAAAATATCGCACAACAAGATTGTATTTAGTTTATCATAAATAATTCGCGTGCTTCTATAGATACATACATTTTCTTTTGACTATTTAGGATTTTTGCCCCCAAAGTATGACACATGCATGATTAGTGTGCTCCCTGATTTTTTCAGCTCGTTAAAAATAGTCGTTAAACTATTCAGTGTTGTAAAGTGGGACTTCTGTTAGGTTCTGTCATATGTGGATAACAGAATGTTGACGTAAATCTTTGGTGAAAGATGTGTTATTGTCACATTAGCGCCACATGTGTATTTTATTATTTAAAATAATACATTTAAAAAACTAAACTGAAACTAATAAAAATATATTTTTTAAATAATATAAATTCAATAAAACTTAAATTGATCAATCTTAAGACACTATGATGCATTTCTATAATCCATTACATTTCCTTGACCTTTATACTTCATGTTCATTAATGAACCAAGAAGTGTTGTCATTTCAACCATATCGTTTTTAACAAAATATTTCTCAATTTGTTTAAAAAAAATTTTGGCCATAGTAACTCTTTCGGATTCCGTGCCCCAAACGGCTTCTGGATTGGTGTGTTTCATAATCATTAGACTCATGCGATTTGAACGATCACACCTCTCAAATTCTCTTTTATCATCATGCGAACTTGCCTTAGTGAGAGGTGCAAGTTGTTCATTCCTTAGTGCATGGTCTAAATCCATACATCCCAGAACTATAAGTAAGTTCATTTTCCAATCCTTGAAATTAGTCCCATTAAGCATAGGAATAAAATTAATATTAGCAGATTTTGAGGGAGCAGAAGATAAACTAGCTGAATATTGATCAAATAAAACACGCTCACATTAATATGCATAATTAAATAATAAATTCAAAAATTGGTTAATCTCATCTCAAGATACTAAACACACATTAATATGAAGTCTTTGGCCAGTAATATTAACTGTAAGCGGTACTCTTGGTGTAGCAATCAAACATTGACAATAAAACTGTGTCAAACAATAGATTAATCTTTGGACTAACGTATTGTTCATACAAAATACATTATAATTGTCATACATTTATTGCCACAGATATGTTTGAAATTTAGGAAAATATTTACTTACCTTTAGGTTAGTCAATATATGCATCAATTACAAACACACAACCATCATAATATTTAGGGCGCGTTTGGAAAGCCACCCGGAAATTGGAATTGGATGTAATTGGAGGTAATTACTCAGTTTGCCGTGTTTGTGTGGCCACGTAATTACATAGTAACTGTGTAATTAGAGGTAATTGGGAGGCCTCAATTACTCTCTCCAATTCTCATACTCCCATGAGAATTGGGTGTAATTACACTGTGTAATTACATACCAAAAATAAATTCAAATTATTTTAATTGATTGATATGATATTTTAATTATTTTTAATGTATTGACTTTTCCTTCTTCTATCAATCATCAAAAAATAAGGTTGGATTGTATTAGCATGTTGTGTACTTCACAATTTTATTCGCAAGTGGAATTGAGATGATAAATTTTTCGAAGAGGACATGGAAAATGAAATAGGAAATTGTGAAAGTTTGAATAATATTGATTTTTATTCAGATTCAGATGAAGAACTTGGTGACGAGCCAACAGATGATGGCAAGCAATATATGTTTAATTTTAGAGATATAATAGCTCAAAATATATGTAAAGCAAGAGCAATTAGATAGTCTTAAAAAAATTATTTTAAATATTTGCTACTAAATTGTTATAGTTTTGACTTTATTTTACGATGAGATTATTATTTATTTATATATTATTAATTGATGAAATTTATTTTTAAATATTATAATATTAATTTACTATGTAATTACTAACTATCATGCCAAACATGCCAAACATGATATTAGGAATTCACATGTAATTACCACTTGACATCCAAACACACATTGTATTTTAAAATACAATGTAATTACTAGGGTAGTAATTACACTGCATAGTAATTACACAGTTGTTTCCAAACAGATCCTTAAATAAATTAATCTGCATAAAAGAGGTCACTTTGGCAACATATTGTTTTAATTAATTTACTTAAAATATTGGACATAATTTACACTAAAATTTGAATTCAATTGTTTGAACCAAAATATATAATAATACCAATATATATATAAATATATTATTTTAAGAGGTAAACAATAATATACTGCAACTATAATTAAATCTAAAGCCAAACTAATTAATAGTAAGCAATATTCATATTTATATATAAAAAAACACAAATAATTATTATTCTAAATCATATATATGCAAAAGTGGATATGTACAAGTGTATATTACCAAAAACAAGAAAAAAAGTTGACAAAAGGCAATTACACCAGAAGATCAGTAGTTGACAAAAGTACAACTTATCAACTTTTAGTATAAAACACATTACAAAAATTTTAATCAATTAAAAAACAAGAGTGTAATTTTCAAAAAAAAAAAGAAAAAACAACAACAAAAGCTTAACTCAAACCGCAAAAAGAGGAAGCGGGTTGGAATCATTAGCCATATATAAAAGAGTCGAACCACCAAAACTATGAAAAAAAAATTCAATGTATACAAAATATATGCAAAGGTAACGATCTCAAGCCCAAAATAGAGAATAGAGATACGAATGAAATAATCATACATACACATATCGATGCAGTGAAGCCACGTCAATAACGACAAATAATGTAAACAATGTCAAATACTATTCAATCACACTGAAGCTTATTACCCAAAAACAAATCAAATCAATATATATTAAATACAATGGACCAAAACAGGCTTATATAATATTTTTTTTAACCCAAAAAATATTGAAGCCCAAAAATTATATGGACAAAATTGCTCAAAAAAAAATAAATAAAATATTTTAATTTTTAAAATCTTCAAATTTCATAAATAAAATCATCAGATATTCAATTAATTAAATAAAAGTGGCTCTGATACCACTTGTTAGGATTTATAAAACACTTAAGAAATATATGTATTACAGATCTAAATATATTTATAATAATGCTTTAATATAAAAAATCCTAAATCATAAATCTATAGAACCTTTGTTAAATTAAAGAAGAAGATGATAAAAGATGAGTAGAAACACTAACCTGAAGTCATTGTTGGAGATTGCAGAGAAGGTTATGATCTTCCAAAAATATACTATTTTTTAAAATATTTTCTTTTATGGGAAGGAAAATATAGAAATCTTAATGTTTCTTTGGGGACCACTACCTATAAACATGAGTTTTGGGTATTTATAATTTGGTCCATCAACAAATTATAAATTAACTTATGATGTCTACACATTATTTTCATAACAATTTAATACGCTTTTGATACTCATAACATAATTGGTCACGTAATTTTATATCACACTTTATCATAGTATATACATTATACATATGTGCCTACAATAAAATTTTAATTCAACATTGATTTCATAGAATTATGTTTTCAAAACTCATCTATACGCTATTTGTGTCAATCTTTATTCTTAATTATTCCTTTGAACTAATCTTGACGTTCATAATAACAACAATGTTAATGTTAATGTTCTTATTTTATTATTTTTGATTTAAATCCCTTTCGTTATTTTTATTATTGTCAATTTTTATGTGTTCATACTCTATTAATCTTGTGTTAGAATCATAAGAATTCTCCTAAATTCCCAACAACAATTGGTGCAGAATTTGAAATTAATAATAATATAGATGATGGCGGAAATGATAAAGATATAGATAAATTTAATGATGTCTTAATGACTTCGATCATAGATCCACTAAGAGTGCGCACAATAACCAACAATGAGGACAAACTAAAAAAAATCTAAAGTTATGGATAGTATTTCTACAAATATTGATTTATTTGGAGAATCTGTATTTAAAATTGTCCTGAAGTTTCAAAGTTTGGTCGATGCATTATCTAATAAGAAAGTAACTGACAACTTATATGCAGAATTAAGATCAATGGTCTTTCTGTAATGCATAGTATTCAAGCCACCAATATATTATTGAAAAACCTTCATTCATGCAAGTGTTTCAATATCTGATGAGATAAAAATACAATACATTATGAAAATGATGCATAATTATATAATTGTTAGACGTTTGTTTTTGTTTTAATATATTAGAACATTGTTATTTTAAGATTTTATTTAGAATTTAATTTGCCTATTTGAATAATATGTTTATAATTTTTTTCTTTTGTAAAAAATATTTACATATTTAGCTATATGCAACGTTTGAAAGTGGCATATCATTATTGTGAAATAAAAATCAGTCATAAATTTTTTTTATGAATTTTGCAATAAATAAATTAAAAGTAATCAATCTATGAAGGATAATTTGGTCAAACTAAAAGATTACTTTTCTTAATTATATAAATAAAATGATTAGAATTCTTTTTTCAATAAATTTATTAAATAACATATAATTCTGTCACTGAAATATTGAAAGAATCTATCGGTTGGAGAGAAAGAATAAGTATAATTTTAATTGTTTTGCTAATGTACAAAGTAACAAGCATTATATATAATTTGATCAGTTGATCCCCTTTCAAAGAGGACCAAAATATACCACATAAAAACTCTACTGAGACAAAGATGGGTCGTCAAGAACGTAGAGGATGTAGGATGGGCAGTTGTGGATCGTACATAGATAGTAATATGGATTAAAGCCCGCTAGAGGATATGACATTGATACGATTTCAAGAATTATGAGGTTCTATCTTAAAATTTATTATGATGAGTGGAGTAGTCCATATTCACATATATCGCTCAATATTTTTTATATGTAATGTATGTTAGACAACTTTATCCAATAGAAGTAAGAGTCATCATAGCCAACTAAATATTATAATTTTGTTTATAGGTTTTTTTAAAAAATAAAAAATAGAGTAATAATATGTGCATTTAAAATATGCAACAAAATATTATAAAGAGTGACAAAACACTAATTTTTAAACCAATAAGTCCCACAATTATAATTTATTGACTTCAAACACACTTTATATAATGAATGATCAAGATTATGAGAGTAATGGGTGGTATGGCTACATGATAGGGGCAACATTTCTTTTCTTCATCTCTCTTCCAAACAATGTAAAAATATATGAGTACATTGATTAAATGGTGGGGAGAAGAACAATCACATGTGAGTATGTAATGGGAGAGCAAGGAGAATCATAAAAAGATTTGTCCACAAACATTGGTATCCAATTTTATGGGTGAGAATGAGATAATAAATTGTACAACAGAACAATCTTACTATATATGCAAACAATACAAGGCTAATATTTAATGTTGAATTGGTTGTTGCAACATTATGAGGCATGCATATATAAATATATATATATATACTAGTTAGCAACCACGTGCGAGGCACGTTATAGAATGTTATTGATTGGCAACTTGTTAATTATAAAGACAACTCTTATAAATGTGGTACCTAAATACATTTTACCACTTGTTTATAAAATTAAACTCTAATATAGTGTATAATGTAAGCTAAATGTTGCCCACAGTAAAAATTATATTATATTGGACATAAAATGTAATATGAACACTATAATAAATATTATCTTTTTATTTATTTTTTACCACTTATTAATAAAACCGATTATTTTCATATTTTATTTAAATATCTAATAGAGTTTTTATATGCTTTTATTTAAAATTTAAAATCTTTGTTAATTTTTATGGTTAATGTTACAATTTAACATAAATTTTATGGCATAAATTGATTCTAATCAAACTATTAAAAAGTTTGTTAAGAAAGTCATTCGATCTAACTACCGAATATCTAGTTATAATTAGATCATTAGAAATAAATTTTAAAAATATAATATATAAATTTTAAAAATATAATTAGATCAAATCTGTTATCAAATAAGACGTCTAATCCAATGAACAACTCATCGATCCAATTCTGATCAAGTTGTCTTCTAATTATAATTATATATATTTTTAAATTATATTTATTAATTTATTTTTAATTTTATATGTGTTTATATAAATAAATAGATATAACTTTAATTATATATGTGTATATACTAACGCCTATATAAATTATAATAGCATTATTATATACGTTAGATTAGATTTTTGAATTATATTGATGTATGTTGATTATGTGATCATAAAAATTATATTATACATATGGAATTTGTGATTATCACTAATTATGAAAAATAAGTTTTAAATTGTGTTTATTTTATTTTTTTTCTTTTAGTGAAATTTAGCCCTATGGTTAAGACAACCAGTTAATGCATTGAAAGCATTGAATAGTCAGGATTAAATATTATACATTTATTGAATTAATCAAATTAGACAAGTTGATTTGATTCGATTGGATTAGATCAGTTAACTATTCAAAATCTAATAAATAATTGGAATAGAGAGATTTCTCTTAAAAGAAAATTTGAATAGATAGATTGAGTTTAAATCCATATGATTTGATCCAATAAACAACCCAATAAGAAAAAATACCATCAACAAGGCTAGCTCAAGTGACTATAAGTGGGTGGGTGTGTGTTGGAGGTCCTGGTTTCGAGTCTAATGTAAAACATTAGTTTTAATATATAAACGCTTAATTTTTTTTTTTTTTAAAAAAAAACCATTTACATTAGTGTGACGGCTAAACCACCTGAACTTTACGTTTTGTAACACTTAACCACAAAAATCGAAATTTTGGCGGCTAAACTACCTAAGCCCTGGTTCTATTTTGCTCTGCACACCTCCGTCCAAAAATCACAGTTAAGTGCCACGGTGGACTGTACACGTGGAAAGTCCACCGTGACACTTAATTATAAATTTTGGACGGAGGTGTGCAGAGTAAAACAGAACCAGGTTTAAGTAGTTTAGCCGCATTGCAAGAACTTCAAAATTGTATTTGAGCTCTTACTCTTTTTTGGCAGATACGTTTTGATGATATTTTATTTTCTTAAAAAAAAAAAAAAGAATATATGGATCAGTGAGTCAGCCTTTGTAATATATATTATATATAAATATATTCTTTAGTACATACATTGCTTCAAGTTCAAGTCGTCGACTTTGTCGGTCTCTGAGGAAGAACAAGACGACATCGTCTCTTCCCTCAGTTCTTCTACCATCAATTTCCTCCGTTTTTCCTTCCCATGATGCTCACCATCTCCACCACCCTCATCCTTGTTTGCCATGGCAACATCTTCGTTTGAAGCCGAACTGGCCCTTCCATCATCCAATATACCACTTGGATCTTGTCGGCTGGGCCGTCACATTACTTTGGTGAAAATTTCTGCATAATCTCTAACACCATAGAATGAATTCCATAACAATATATATGAAATATTGGTGTTGAAAGCAATTTTTTATAATTATAATTCCCAAACAAATGCATAATATTCATAATATACTTTTATATATAGGTATATATTGCAATTTAAAATTTGTTGATTTGCTTTTAGATGTTATAATAAGGATGAGACATAATTTTATAGTATTAAAGTAATGCAATGGTTTGAAAAGATAACTACAAATAGCAGAATAGTAGTACTTTTATAAACAATTACAAAATTCATATGTTTATACTTGAAAATTTGCAAGTTTGCACGATTTGCAAGTTTGCACGATTTAGATGTTGGTTTACTTTATCATATCAGAAAGGTTAGTTGATGAATCAAAGCACAGTTTAGAAAATTTGTCAAGAGTGACCGCACTTTCATGCCTTTTCATTTTCATTACAAGCATTGCCAACTTTTCAGATGGGTATGTTAAATTTTAACGTTAGTTTCTGTTAAAAGAAAAGCATATTCTTTGGTATATTCTGTTAAGTGCACAACAAAAACTGTTAGATAAGCATTTTATATATTAGGTAAGATATATATATATATATAGATGTTATCATAAATTACTTTTCTTTCTCATCTCACATCACATGCTCACACACAACTACCCATCATCACTATTCACTTCAATCTTTCTGTTTTTGTAACCCTCCATGTGAGATCCCACTCCAAAAGGTTTGTTATACATGTGTCTTGCCATCTAATTTTCTACAAGTGTCAAATTATGTTTTCAAAATGTTACATTTTTTTAAAAAAAATATATCTAATGTTTTCAAAGTAAAGGTATAAGTATTGTGTAATTTAACTAACAAATTTGATATTGGATCTCATATAAATATATATATATATATATTATTTCACATACTTTAATGAGTAATCTCAAGTATTGATAACTATTTGTAAAGTTTTATTATAAATGATTAATGTGCAAAATAATAATACTCTTGCGTGGTTAAAAATGTTGCAAACACTTCTAACATTTTTTTTATATAATAATAAAATAAATAAATAATTATTCATATTATATTTTATAATCATTGCAAAAGCTAATATTGTAAATAAATAGAAAATTTACACAACATATTTAAAATTGATTTTTTTTTTTTACAATTTTACAGATTTTTTTTTTTACATTTTTGTAGACACTTTTTTTTTAATTATATTTTTATGGATTTTCTTTTTTTTTTTTATAGATTTTTACTTTTTTTTTTTCAACAAAAACTATTGCTTTACGGTTGTTTTCCTGTAACACTAACATCAAAATAATATTGTTCTCAAATAATAGAAAAACAACAAGTTGTAAAAATAAATCATATTACTTTCTTGTAGCAACAATGTCAAAACAACTATTTTTAAAAAACAAAAAAAAAAAAAAAAAACAGAAAATACATAAAAAAATGTAAAATTTTTATTATTTTTGTATATATATATATATATATATATATATATATTTATATGAAATAATCCCTAAATAAATAACATTGAGGCCATGAGGCCATAGAGAGTGAGTTAAGCCTCACCACTATACTTTAGCCTCTTTCCTAGTAAGCTAATTTAACAATTGAAAGATTGCTTAATGTTATGAGTATTTCTTTATTGTTATCTTAGTAGGGTGATTCATAGTTTTGTTAGAATTTTTCATTCTTTTCCCGATTTTTTTTTTTAATGAGGTATTATTCTTTAAAAAAATCAATTGTGACATTTGGAACTCTGGGGAAGTGAAGTATAGAGTAGAATCATGACTCTCTTCATATTCTTCACTATTCTCATTAAACCTATTTTTCTTTGTTCTTAAACTTGAAAATATACACTAGGGATAGATTTTCGATCTAATCTAATATTTTTCTTCTTATTCGATCTAATCCAATTAGTAATTAAATTTGAAAAATTATTATCCGATCCAATCTAATTAGATCTCAAAATCTAATCTAATTCGATTCAATTACTAATTGGATTCAATCAATTTTTTAATTGGATATCTAATTACACTCTTAATTTTCAATATTAATTCAAAAATATATAAAAAAAATACGTAAAAATCAAAATTACCCTTTATTTAAGTTTAATTCTCCATAAAAATATCATTATTAAGCGTAATGTAACTAAAACTTTAAAATAACTAAAACAACACTATTGCGAAGTTATAAAATATAACAAAACATCATAAAAATAAATACATAGAACAATTAAGTGTTACAATTTTAACAAAAAAAACTACTAAAAATATAATTAATATAGGGTTGAGATGTAAAATGGCCCTAAATTTGGTAACTAAGTTAGTAAATGTCCACTTTTTAAAAAAATTAAGAAAATGACCAAATCTAATAAATTAGCTAATAAAAATTATAAAAATACATTTATCACATATTTTTTTTAAAAAAAATATATAATAATAAAATTAAGTTACATAATTTTTTTAGTATTGCATATTATTATATTGTAATAAAAATAAATAAATATATTAAATCATTTATATATATATATATACAGCAGTATTAGATATATCGTAGTACTGAAAATTAATATACTGTAATAATAAAATTATATACCACAAAAAAATTATAACAATACTAAATTAATACTCAAAAAATATATATATCATGCTAACAAAATATACCACCATTAAAATATGAATACATACCAAAAAATATATATAATAAAATATAAACTAAATATCATATTAAATAAATGATATACAATAGACAACAAAGACCATATACCATACAATAAAACGTATATGCCTACAATAAAAAAATAAAACAAAATAATATAACATTATTAAAAAAAAAATTATATATATCATATTAACAAAATCATATATTACCTTTATGCATACTAAAATAAAAACTAAACATGCATTATCTAAAATAAAATGATATACTATACAATAAAACTTATATACCATATAACATAAAATATATACCTTACAATAGAAATATCTATAATAATAACAACAAATAAAAATAAAAATATATAAGATGCTAATAAAATTATATATCATGCCAACAAAAGTACAATAGAAAATAAAACTTAAATATTATTTAAAAAAATTGTATACCGTATAACAAAAAATACATATAACATACACCAAAACATATATATAAATAATAATAATAATAAAAATATAGATTACTAATATATATATATGTATGTATACTATACTAACCAAATTATATACCACAATTAAAATATATGTTCCATGACCATTGTATATAATAAAATAAAAACTAATTAAATATTATTTAAAATATATAATTATACAATCAAAAAATATAAAAATAATAATTAAATATATGTAGCATGGCAATAAAATTATATACATACAGTAAAATATTTTTATTATGCTAATAAAAATATATACCACTATTATACATATCATAATAAAAAATAAATATGATCTAAGAATAATAATATACCATACAACAAAATAGAAATATACCGTACAACAAAATCTATATACCAACAACCCAAAACAACTCATAAAAAATTAAAAAAATTGACATAACTTTAAAATAAAAAAGATTTTAACAAAATTAATATAGATATACCATAATGTTTAAATAATTTGCTTCTAATTCTAAAAAAATAATGATTTTGAAATGAGGACATTCACTAACATAGTCTTATGATTTATGGTCATTTGCTATAATTTTTTGAAATGAGGACATAAACTAACATAGTTCTATAATTTAGGGTCATTTACTATAATTTCCCATTAATATATATATATATATATTTTATTACTTTTTATTATATAAATCAATATAAATAATTTTTTAATGTTGTAATACCCGGTAAAAATATACATATATTTTAAATTTTATTTGTTATACAATTCGTGTGAGAATAAATATTTATTTATTTCTACTAATAGTGAATAGAGACTATTGCTTAGAATAGTATTGATAGATTTCTAAACATAGTTGAAATTATAGTAAGTGTCAAGTAAAATTATGGTGTTTTTACGAATTAGGTTAATTACTCAATTAAAGCCCAATATGAAAGTCTATTAGAGTTTTATAGATTACTTAGTGGGTTTAATTTATTGTATGAAGTGCATTAAATAACATTATAATGGAATTAATGTTAAAAAAATTCGTAGGTTTTGATAAATTCGCAGGATTAAAAACTGTTTTACTAAAATGATCATATCTAGAGTTTTAGAGCTCCGATTGAGGTGATTCCAGTGGCGTTGGAAAGATAATTCAAAGATCTATAAATTTTGTAGAAATAGTTATATCATAATTCGGAATTTTTCTAGGTGAAAACTGAGCCTAAAGTTACGAAATAAAGGGCTTACTTTTAAAATTTAAAAATTTAGATATTTGTTGATTTAATAATATTTTAGTATTTTATTATATATTATTATTTTTAGTTAACCTAAACCTATCAGAATACGATATCTCATAAGCTTTTTATCAAACCCTAAACTATCATAGTTTTATTTTTCCTCTCCAAACCAATTAGTCAAAGCCTCATTCTTCTTCATGTTTGCTCCTCTCAAACCTTCCACAATTCTTCTTATTTTCTACCTTCATTCTTAAAGTTTTGGATTTATAATGAAGGCTTGCGAGCTTGAGACATCGAATAGAAATATGTGAAGAGGTATGAAATATTTTCTTGCTCAATAATGCTAAATGTTATCTAGGGTTCGGATCTATTATATTTTTTTCGTTTTCAGAAAAACAAGTTTCAGTAAAGTGATGATATCTCTCTTGATATTGATCCGTTTTTAGAGATTTTTATATCGTTAGAAAGCTTATTCGATTTCCCATAAGTTTTATGAAGAAACTTTTTGTTAATTCGAAGTCATACTATGTCAAAAAGTTAGTTTTATTCAATATCATGTGATTCGTTTCTTGAATCTTGTTCTTGCAAAACTGTTTTGGTAAAATTGTAATATCTCTTTGAATATAATTCCAATTTCAAAGATTTTGGTATCATTGGAAAGGGAATTTAATTTCCTAAAACTTTGATGAAGATGTTATCTTCTAGTTCTGAACCATTCAATGTCAAAAGTTTGTATTTTTGCTAAGTTGTGTAATTCGTTACTCCATATTCTTTCTCAGAAATAGTTTCAGTAAAACAATCATAACTCCCTCAGTTTTAATCCATTTTTAATGATCTTTATACCATTGGAAAGATAATGAAATTTTCTATAATTTTTATGAAGACAACTTTCACTGAATTAGTATATTTGTTGGTCAAAAATAGTGATCTTTCTGCTGTACTGTAAGAGTACGAATTTTAATGTTAGGGCCTTGAACCATGTGTTGTTATAGGTAGTAGTGACGAGATAACAAGTCTTAAGCAGTGGGATTTGAGGATCTTGTCCTCAACAAGAAAATTTATTGAGGTGCTTGGAGTAGCAAGAAGGTGTTCTTAACAACTGAGGTAAGAAGAGTGGACATCTGTGCACAGGGTGTATGTTGAAACATACAACTATATTATGGGTTTGTATTTACATGTTTTATTCTATGGTATTGTTGTTTTATGCTAATGTTATTAGTGTGTGATAGTGATAAGGCTTTTGACTGATTGTGTGAGGATAGCACTTATAGGATAGGTTTTCTGCTGCTGGTGTGAGCATAGAACTGCAGGATATATTTTTGGCTGCTTGTATGGGTTTACTTGCAGGTTATCCTTTCATAGGTGAGTACAACTTGTGAAAAGGAATTACCCTATTGGATGCCGAGTGTGAGAACAGCACAAGGCAGGGTAAGTTACACTTCATGTCTGATCAACATGAGTGGGAGTAGATTATCGTATGTGAGGACAATGTGCGATAAGATACTATGTGTTATGTGTGTGAGTATAACATGCATTAAGATTACATTGTGATATGATGTTATATTGTATTTGAGAATAGTATGTGATATGATATGTTAGTATATGTATGCAAGTATGGTATGAATTGATTTGATGTTGTGATATTGTTATACTTATGACTATGTTATCTGGTTGGGGGGGTTATGTCCTACATAGCTCTTCTTACTGGGCGTTAGCTCACGGGTACTCTGTGTGCAGGTAAAGGCAAAACTATATAGTGAGGGTGGCGAGCTCGAGGCGTGGATTACATGTTAGGGGATTGTCACGATGTTTTGGTTTAAGAATATTTCTTTAAAGATTATGGCTCGATTACTTTTGTAAAAATTAATGTTTAAAAATTTGTAAATGAATCAAGTGTTTTTGTTTTAAAATAATGAGATCTCATGCTTTAATTATTTTCAATAAATTAGTTTATTATTTTTATAATAAATGGTTTTAAACGGACTAGCTAGTGTGACGTCTCGGGAAATCGGGGCGTTACAAATGTATATAAATGTAATTGAATTGTATCAGTTTTTAATTGAATTTTGAGATTGACATCCAATAACTGATCCAATCCAATTAGAATCTAACTTTTAGCATCCAATCCAATTATAATTGGATATCTAATTTTTTTATAATTGAATTGAATCGATTTAATTCAATTAGATTGGATGTTGCCCACCTATACAATCAAAAACTCACACACCATTAAACTTATACACACCAACATCTCCATTTAACCTAAAATCACATCAAACATCAAATATTAGGAAAATTTACATGGTATACTTACTTTTACTATTTTCTTACAAAAATACTGCTAGACGGTATTTTTTTACTTTTTTACTGTATTTTTTTGTAAGTTTCATACTGCTGTATACTGTGTTAAGTTTTACTAGTGTTCTACTAGTGTTTTCAGTTGTTCTACTGTTGTTTTGAGTTGTTCTGCTTTGTGTTTTACCGATGTTTTATAAAAACACAGTATTTTTGAAAAAATTTCCATGTGACAGTATTTTTGTAAAAGTTAACCCGAATTCTAATATTTTTGAAAGTTTCCTAATATTATTCAAAATCAAATACAAATTCCAAAATCCATAAACTCAATATTAATTTTGAACAATTCAAATAAGCCCAAATCTTGAACAACCCAAATCAATCCTTCTTCCTTATTTCTTCTCCAAATTAACCAATTCCCAACCTCAATACCTCTATTGCTTTCCCTTCATTTTTTTTCTTCTTCTCCTTGTCGACATCCATGGCATACATTACCCTACGAACATAAGAACTCAGGCGTTTGGTTGGGAAGAATAAAAATATAGGAATAGGAATGGGAATGGGAATGGAAATACGAATGGAATGGAATAAAATTTAAAATTGATAAAAAAATAATTAAATTTTTTTTCTTGTTACATTGGAATGGTCATTCCTTCCTTTTTAAAATGAAATAGTCATTCCACCAAAATGGTGGAAAGAGCATTCCATTGGAATGTCATTCCAATACTTTAAAATGCAACCAAACAAAGGAATGGAATGAAAATTATTTCCTTTCCATTCCATTCCATTTCATTACCTCCAACCAAACGCCACCTCAGTGTCCAAAAACTCAACACCCCATAGCCACCTTCGTTCACCTCTTTTATCGTGAAGTGGCCTCCATCCATCTAAAAGCTCCAATCGCAAAGCCTATTATGCAAAGCTCCACTCTTGTATCATAGTCGATATTTTAGACCATCTTCAATGGTTATACTAATTTTGTATGGAATTTACACCGATTTGATATAGAATCTTTTACTTTTTGATGCAACATGTCTAATGATTCACTCTAAATATTACACTAAATTTCTACAAAGTAAATATATTTTATATAAAAGATCTCGTATTTTATATTATTTACATTAATAATCCAAAATAGTTAATTAATGAAATAATTAGTAAGAATTATATCATGACTACTAGTAAGAATTTAAAATCTTAAAATAATTTAGTAAAATAATAATATTTATTAAATTAATTAAATACTTCACATTTTTTTTTTAAAAAAAAATCTTATTGAAATTCTATAGTTGATCTTATTATACGCGACGATTTTTAAAATAAGCAAAAAATGATTATGCAAAAGAGAACTTACCAACAATATGAAACATCTCAAGAAAATGAATATTCTCAAAATACCTAAAGTCCGTATAGCTAATATTTTGATATTCTTCATGGTTAAGATTCACAAGTGATCAATTTGACTATTAAAGTATTATTTTACTTAATGTTGTTCTTTTTAGTTTTATAACTTAGTACATTATTATTTTAATGTTGTTATTTTTATAGCTAATATTTTGATATTCTTCATGGTTAAGATTCACAAGTGATCAATTTGACTATTAAATTATTATTTTACTTAATGTTGTTCTTTTTAGTTTTATAACTTAGTACTTGTTATAAAATAATATAAAATAATATAAAATAATATAAAGTAGATGAGAAGAAAGAAGAAGAAGATGAAGAGAGAAAGAGAAAGTGAATGAGAATTTCTGAGTTGTTTATTCCAATGGGGTGAACCCCTATTTATACAAATACAAGAGTGAGATATTAAGAAACTAAGAAAAAGGGAAACTAAGAAAAAGAGGAATGTTGATTACAATTAATGACAATAAATAAAATATTTGGACATCCACATAATTAATAATATTTATAACACTCCCCCTTGGATGTCCATAATAGCTGCCTTATTAAAAATCTTGCTGAAAACTTGGTCAAAGGAAAAAGAGTATAGTGTAAACTAACTCCCTCCCCCTCATTTAGGCATTTGTGGAGATCTTCTAATCGACGAATTTCGATCTTGTCTGCCGTCTTCTCAAATGTTGATGTGGGTAATAACTTTGTGAATAAGTTTGTAAGATTGACACTTGATTGAATATGTTGAACACCAATATGCATTTTCTTGAATCGTATAAAGAAGAATTTCGTGAAATGTGTTCTAACTCTATCTCCTTCAATGTACCTCCTTTTAGTTGAACGATGCAAGCAGTATTATCCATAGAGAATTGCTTGGGTTGATACTTCTTTATTGAGTGCAATCCATATGTTTCCCGAATATGCTATGCCAATGATTCACTCACACACATTCTCTACTTGCTTCATAAAATGCAAGTATGTTAACATGATTTATAGTTGCCTCGTTAAAAACCTTGCCAGAAAAACCCAGTGGGACAAAATCTGAGCTAGGGAAAAGAGTACAATATATATTTCATATTCATAATTATTTGCAAGTTGCCTCGTTAAAAACCTTGCCAGGAAAACCCATTGGGACAAAACCTGAACTAAGGGAAAAAGAGTGCAACATGAATATGTCTCCCCCTCATGCACATATGATCCATAATTCTTTTGGTGATAATATATCTCATAAGATTATTGTTATCACTTTTAAAATATCACAATATACAATCTTTGATCATATATTTTCTATAACTCTTCCAGAGTATGTATGGACTTCCAAATTATAGATGAGGGGTTCGTGGAACATTAATATTTATCCAACTAATTGTATCATTCATGTGTATATACAATCTTGTTCATACTAAAATTTAACATTTCAAGTAGATATGAACATAACACATTAATGATAATATAAATTTCATTTGTGACAATGATGGTACTCCAAGACCATATATTTGTTCCATCTTGTTGTATGATCTTAATTTCCATATCAAATGATCATATATCTATAATTCTTGATACATATGAAGTACTTCAGGACTTCAATACTAATGAACAAACTTTATACATTAATATTTCTCGAAATACAAAAGAAATAAAAGTTTGTTCTTAAAAAACTCTTCAAGAGTCTATCACAACGTATAATTTACGTATTTATATTGCATAGACAATCATAGGTATTTTTCAAATAATAATTTACTTACATGTCTTTATTTCATACAAAGATCTTTGTCATATAGTGCGCGCGACTTTGAATTTATATCACTTAAGACATGTATTAAATTCTTCTAGAATTTTTAGATAAGGCTTATTTCAAATTCTCACTATATTAGGAGCTCCAAATAAATAACCTTTTGTTGCAACATTTATGTGACGCTTATAAATCCTCATAAAATATATTCCAGGCTATAATCAAATCATGATTATATTTTCTCAATATTTAAGCCTTACTTCAATCAATCTCATGTCTATGCAAACTTTGTACAACAATTCATTATGTACAAATACATATATGCAAATTTCTCATTAGAAATATTTATTTGCACACCCTACAGGTCTTACTTCACTTTATGTGAGTAAATTTGCCTGGATTGCGTCATAATATTTTGGCCAAAAATCAAAATGTATGTCGATGATTCTCGACAAATCTAATACCATGATCCTTGCTATCTCATGTTAGTTTATTGCATATGCAAACATTCAATATTTATTGTCGACAAAAATTTCAATAAATGATAATTTCCTCCCATATTGACATAACTTATAGAGATCTCTTTAAATTACATATTTTTCAAATATGTTTATCATTTATAGGTACCTATAACGAATCACTTCAGGGATTCAATTATGATGAAATGTGTTATGTCTAACTTCTCTTGGGAGTCTTTTCGAGTACCGTTTTCATCACGGTTATCATTTTAATACTTTATAACATTAAGGTATCTCCATGAGTACCTCTAGATTTAACAACTTCAGGGCAAATCAAATGAACATTTATTAATAATTTCTACATTGTTCATTTACGCTTCAGGCGTTTTCAACTCATTCTATCTCAACTTTGAATAATATTGATTTGCAGTTGGTATATATCATTTTGAACTATATTGTTCTTATATACTTTGTGCAAGGATCATTTTTCAAAAATTATCATCGATCCCAACTGCTTCTCTCCCCCTGATCGAGAGAATTTTTAAAAATTGTGATATCTAATAATATTAATATACCTGTAGGGATTTCAGTATATCACAATGAATCAATATCTATTTAAACTCATATATATTATATGACATTGAACTTCAGGTTCAATAACTTCAGTTTCAAGTTCAATACTTATGAACTTAATTCATTTATAAGAATGAGTCATACGTGTATAATTAGAAATACATAAATTTCACATTTTGTAAATGCATGATTATATAATCTTATCACATCGATAAGAAACTATGCAATAAAAATCTAACAATGGCTCAAGATTGTTAAGAAAATATAATTTAAATATTTTTTATGTGCAAATATATGCACATTCTTCTTTTGAGCCTTATAAATAACAATGAGAAGAATCTTTTGGTTCTTCAACAAAATTTAGTCAAATTCTTTGACAATTTATTGCATATGATTGATCATGTCAAAATAATTCAATTCATGAACTTCAGGTTCACTATAATTTGTATTTCAATGAAACTTTCAAAATGTAATGTAAATTCATTACAACATAATCATTACAAGTTTCATTTTTATATACACGAATAATATAATTATATTATTCTCCAAAACATATACACTCTTCAGGAGTCACTATTATGTTTATCAAACTTTATATTTCTTCAGGAATCACTATCATCAATTCAATGATGTGTATAATGTAAAATGTATATGACAACTTCATCATGTTGTTATAATGGTCAAATAGATATAACCATAATATATCATTCATGTTTCCTGGTATCTTTTTAACAAGTCGTCTAATTTATTAATAGACTATTCATCAGTCTAATTATCATGACTTGATATATTATATATTTAAATGTACAACCAGTACATATAATAAGTCATCTCTTATTACTTTCATAACTAGATAAAAGTTATACATCTAGGGACATACCAAGATATTTTACTACTCAAAGTAGCAATTGTATGTAAGAGTACTTCTTCAGGAAGCTTTTCAAATAATCATTTTGTGATTCTTTATCACTTTGATTATATTGGATCACTAACAAATATTAGTAAATTATATATCCACTTTTGGGAATATGCAAACTGAATTATATAGTAACTATATATATACATATCCTGTACTAACAATAGTTTGAAACTATTGATTTCAAGAAATAATAAAATATGTATATATTAATTTGCTTCTGGCATTACCAATATATGTGAAATCTATATTCTTTGAAATAGAATTTCATGTCTATTCATTCTCTTTAGGTAATGATATTTAAATATTCTAAATGTACAATAAGTTTGTACAATTCACATTCTATTAAATAATCAAGTATACTTTTATCTTGACTATAAGTGTGTCCGTACTACAGGTACGCGACCACTATTATTCAATTCCACACATGATATATAGATTTCATGCACTTTGATTGTGTGTGGTATCTCATCTTTTGGTTATTTCCAATTTCTTCTGGAAATATTTGAGTAGCAAACAATGCCATTGATTATTTAAAATCATTACATTCACTTCGGGGAATGACGTTGAACAAGTAGAACATTATTATAAATTTCTTAAAAATTTATTACTTGTTCATATATAAAAAGAAATTACTCAACAATTTCTTTAACAATATTTCAAAGAATATATGAATACAATTTTTGCATAATCTCCAAGATGTATGCAAAATTTGATCTTTAATATATGTCACATGCAATAATTTTCAACATTGCAAGCAATAACAGTGTATAATAACATGACTAATACAAAGAATCTTTAAAAGTAGTTGACTTCAATTCGTATCATTCTCTGCAGGGAATGATGAACAATAAATACATGTCTCATGTATTTAAATAACATTAGTCATGCTCACTGTTATTCTTATACTTTGATGTTTCAATGCAATTTTCTTAATATTCTTTTTAGGTATTCAAAACCCACTATAAAATTGCATCAATAATAATCATTTTTAATGATTCTTTAGTTGTATTCACATAAATACAATCATTTTTTTGACAAATATAAAACATTTACTTCAGGAAATGTTTGTCAAAATCTATATTGATATTAGATTACTTTTCATTGTCCTCAAAGAATACAAGAACATATATATAAATATGTATTCATCTCTTTCATTATATATCCATCAATTATATAATGAATATTACGTTTGCATAATCTTCAGGATATATGCAAGATTTTATTGAGGACGCATAATCATCACGATATATGCAATATTTTATCGAGGATGCATAATCTTCAGGATATATGCAATATTTTATCGATGATGCATAATCTTCAGGATATATGCAATATTTTATCGATGATGCATAATCTTTAGGATATATGCAATATTTTATCGATAATACATAATCTTTTGGATATATGTATAATTTATATAGATTTTCTCTATCATATCATAGGCACACATATATTGTAAATATTATGAATGATAAGAACATAATATATATATATATATATGAAATCAATAATAAATATATAAAAACATATACATACATATATAATATATAGATATATAGATAAAAAGAAGAAAAAAAACCAAATGATTCTTGAAATTGTTTCAGTCAGATGAGTATATATATAAATATATATTTAGTGTATCGTGACTTTGAAACAATTCAAGAACTTTAACAAAATACTTACATTGGGTCTTAGGCAGAGATTCATGCTTGAAGCTTGGGCAGAGACTCGTGCTGATAACGTGTTATAAAATAATATAAAATAATATAAAATAATATAAAGTAGATGAGAAGAAAGAAGAAGAAGATGAAGAGAGAAAGAGAAAGTGAATGAGAATTTCTGAGTTGTTTATTCCAATGGGGTGAACCCCTATTTATACAAATACAAGAGTGAGATATTAAGAAACTAAGAAAAAGGGAAACTAAGAAAAAGAGGAATGTTGATTACAATTAATGACAATAAATAAAAGATTTGGACATCCACATAATTAATAATATTTATAACAGTACTATGTTATTTTTATTTTATTAGTATTAGTATTTTCAAATATCACTACAAATTTTTTTACTTTTAGTCACAATAAAACTTGTGACTAAATTGTGACTAAAAGTGTGGCTAATTATAAATTATCATTCTTATGTTGTGACTAAAAGATCCGTAGCTAAAGGTATTAGTCACAAAAATTATAATTTGTTGTGACTAAATATATTTTTAGTCACAATACTTGTTGTGACTAAAACTAAATTAGTGACAACTTGTAACTAAATACTATGTTTTAGTCACAAGTAACATTTTGTTATGATTAAAAGTCACGTTTAGTCACAAAAAAATTATGTTGTGACTAAAAAGTTGTCAATAAAAGTAGTAATTTTTTGTAGTGTATGTTAGTGTTTTAAATTAATTATTATTTTTGTGAATTATTACATAGAAAATATAAAATGACATTTTATTTACGAAAATACCTCCATAAGGTAAAGTCAACATTTATACCTTTTATCTAATTTTAATTACCAAAATGCCACTTACACTATCATCACTTACACAATTAGACGATGGTTGTAGAGTGATTACTGCGTGGTTGCGCAGTGGTTGCATCAGACGAAGGTTTCAATCAGACGATGGTTGCAGGGTGGTTGCTAGGTGGTTGGCTAAAGGTTGCATCAGACGAAGGTTTCAATCAGACGAAAGTTTCTGGGTGGTTGGCTGAAGGTTGCATCAGACGAAAGTTTCAATCAGACAAAATAACTGTTAGCAAAATGTTTATGCAACTGTTGTGAAACATTAAAAATCATAACAGTATTTTCACGTACATAACTCTATCTACATGTCTCTTTATGATTTAATATGAACAAATTCACCATTAAAAATTTGGAAAATAACAAAATACACCAGGATAAACATTTTACTATAGAGTATTGATGTATTTTTTTTGGATTATACTTGAGTTGGATTGTTTAGGAACTCCAATTCAACTTTTTGAGATCTGCCTTTTATGGATCTAAAAATTGAAGTCAGGACATTAGTTTTATGCAAATTAAATTAGATTTCCAGCTGAATTTTAGTTTCATAGTAGTTTTTCTACACTTTTTTTTTTCATGAATTCGAAACAGCCTCTGTTTTGATTGATTCTGGTCGTCTTCTCAGGTGAAGTCGCCAAAATTAATGGTGGTTCTCTTTCTGATTGAATTTTCGTTTCGGTTGCGTTGTGTTGCTGCGTAGTTGCACGATGGTTGCGTGATAGTTGCCCAGGAAGCATGGATCATGGGTTAAAGGTGTGTGTAAGTGGTATTTGTGTAAATTTTTTTTATTTGGGCTATATATTTGTTTATTTGGCCAGCTTGAAGTATTTTTATAGTATTGTTACTTTTTTTTTTGTTAAAACTGAAAAAATTTCTAAATTTTAATTTAAGAACTAAAATGGTTATAATAATTAAAAAAATTATTAATTATTTTTACTTAAAAAATGAATGTATAAAAGGAAAACATAAAAAAGATTATGAAGCATTCTTTAAGAAAAAGAAAGCAGAATATAATTAAATATAATAATAAAAAAATTGTTTTATTTTTCTACACTTTTTAATTCTTTCATGGAGATAATGTACCCAAATTCCCTGCTTCAACAAAATGTCCACGTGCACAAATGACTACACGTTCTGAGTTTTTTTTTTTCGGCTCCACACTTAATTTCCTTTCTAAAAAACAGGAATGGAAAAAGTGTAAAGAAAACATCAAAGGTTGGAGATGGAGAATATAGTTTTATAAACATTTATGTAATGGATAAGTTAAATATATAAATGATAAAACTAAAAATAACTCTATTTCCACCGTTAAATTAGTTGAATAAGGAGATACTATTCCCATTTTATAACATAAAATAAAATAAGATATGATATGCTATATCTATCTTATATAAATAAATGAGTATTTGCTGATATGATAAGATGCTTTACTTTTACAAAAATAAATAAATAATTAAAATAAAAGTCACATGGGTGAGTCTTGCAAATCTTAATAATACCGACATTGTAGTGTGTGTATACAGATATAGACCAAGATTTTGTTTTGCTCTCAAAACAAATGTGTCTGCACCTTACACATGTCCTCTTCTTTGTCTCTCCAACATAACATTCATTCCTTCCATCATCGTATCATCTACCTTTTTCCAAAAAAAAAAACAAAACAAATTAAATAAATAATAATAAAAAACGTTGATGTTAGAATACAATCTGAAAATAGTTATTAGCTCTTTTTTTTATATATAATAATTATTAAATCAAAATATAATAAATTTAATAATTTTTTTTATATTTATATATATCATTATCTTTATATATTAAAAGTGCCTATTTAAGGGTATTTCTTAGTTTAACAGAATATACTTACAAATAAAAGAATATTCTGTTAAATTTAACGATGTTAATAGTTTGATCTCCCCGTTAACAAATAAACCCAATCATTAAACCAAAAAATTAAACAATCTTTTAAATATTAATAATCTATTTTTAAATTAAAAAAATCATCTTACCCACATATCTCTCTAACAAACCTATCTTGAGATGACTCATTTTAACTCTGCCGTTGACTCCCTACAAAAATTAAATAATATATAAATATATATATATATATATATAAAAACAAAACCATATCGTAAGCCTAATTTTCCCAAAAAAATTCCCCCAAAAAAAGAAAATATATATAAATACATATAAAAGTAAAATCAATTTTCCTAACTTCTCCAAAAAAAAATTGTAAGTTTGTTTATAGCAATGATATAATTGCTATTTCTTTATAAAAAAAATAATGAAAAATGAGGACACTTAGGAATGGGGTGAAAGCTCCTTTCTTCTGCAGCATATATCCACGACGGTCGACCTTCAATTTCTGTTCGCGATCTCAAATCCAAGATTATCCGATTCAAAAATCTCAATTTTTGTCAAGATTTTGATCTTCTACTATCTGATGCTCTCACTGGTCAAGGTTAGCTTTCAATTTTCGATTGATTTGTATTTGTCAAGATTATCTGATTTTTCTTTACACCTTATAGAAATATGTTAGTTGTTTATTGTTAGTTGTTTGTTGTTTCACCATAACGCGCATGTGTATGTGTTTCCGGTGGTCACCAAACAAGTCATCTATTTTTGAAAGTTCTGCAGAATATGAGTTTGGAGAATCATCTTTGTAAGTTTAAGTTATAGGTGTTGTTTTTGTTTATGAAATTTCTATTGTCCAATCCAATCTTATTATTATTCCTATACTTATCTTTCTAATTTTTTTAATTTACATGATATTATTTATATTTATTCTTCTAAAACAATTTTGAATACATGAACTTTCCTATGAACAATTTGTCCGACCCATGGCCCCTAGAAATAGGGATTTTAAATAAATTAGAAGTATTGTATGTAGTACGGATTGCATATAATTCCATTTATCTATTCCACTGAGATAAATTCTAATTTTTTTCTTTATATTGCTTACTTGACAGTGGTATTACCAATTGTGGGGTTATTGAATTTTTTTAAAAAAAAAATAAATTAAATCGTAACTTACAATTAAAAAAATAAATTGTGAGATAAAGTCTATTTTTATAAAACAAATAATAAAAAATAATTTACAATTAGTTATTGAATTTTTTTAAAAAAAAATCACTAAAACTTAAATAAAATTAATATTTACGTGGCTCGCCCCGTAACTTTCATCTAGTTCTATATAAAATGTGTTACTTAATGAAATTTTTGGTTTGATGATATTTTTTTGATTTCTACATTAACTTTAACAAAATATTCTATTACTGAACATAATATTCTTTATTAATTTTATAATATTATTATATATATTTAAAAATAAAAATTATGTAAATATTTTATATAAAGAAATTTAAAATACTTAAAATATTATAAATATTTATAATTATATTTTTAAATTTATTGGTTTAACTTTGAATTAAAATAAAAAGAAAAATTATGTAAATATTTTATATAAAAAAATTTAAATTTAAAATATTATAAATATTTCTAACCATATTTTTAACTTTATTATTATTTATTTTATATTTCAAATTAAAATAGTTGTAATAAGGAATTGATTACTTTCTGTTTTAATTATGGTAAACCGATTCACACACCATAAAGTTTGGGAATAAATTTTTTTTATATCAAATTCACGAATATATAGACACACTCAAATTTAATTATGTGAGTTTTTGTTAAAAATATAGTAAATTACAATATATGCATTATCATATATGTTACTTAATTAAAAATAATTAAAAATTTGAAAAATACGTGTATATATAATCGCATTCAAATAACACACCAATGTAGCAATAGCTAAAAAAAATTCTTAAAGATCAAAATCTCAAACCCCATTTTAAAAATTAAAAAAAAAAATTAATCATACATGTATTGCACTTAACATCACCTAATTGAACCTAATTAAAAAAAAACTAATTATACGTGTATTGTACGTAACATCAGCCTAATTATATTAAATGTGGCAATAGTATTGTTCTTTTTCAAAATATTATCATTTAAATTTAAACTCTAAATATATTTCTCATTTTTTATCTTTTATATTAATTGTGTATTTTTCATATCTAAAAAAAATATATTTATGCTATCAATTTTTTACATAATCTACATATCTAAAAGAATATATATTTATTATTATTTTTTAAAAAATAATAATATAGTAAAAGTGTTTATATTTTTTAAAAATTCACTGTTGTAATGCCGTTACATTTTGCAGTTACTAAAAAATATTTTTTATTATTAATATAAAAATAAAAATAAAAAAGGGTATGATAAATCTAACAAAATGAAAAGAATTATAAAATTAAAAGTATTATGACTAAAATAAAGTTATAATTAATAAATTTTTTTGAATATTATTATATTTTTTTATATATAAATATCACTTAAATTAAATATTTTTTAATAAAAAAATATGATGTTTATTGAATGATATCAAAAAAGTTAATTATACAACTAAAAATATACATAATTAAAATAAAAACTAAGAATATAACTAAGTATACATGTATTGTACGTAATATTAACCTTGTTGATGCTAAAAAGTGGCCAATATCAGCTCTCTAGATTGGTGAGAATGAATAAGATGTTTAAGTAATTAATAAGAGATACACACAAAAGTTATGGTAGTTAACCCCTATGTCGCCATAGTAATAATGCTACGTCTACTTCGAGTTTTTATTTCTCACGAGATAGTGATTATAGCCAGTAAGTATCAGAAGTTTTGAATTCTAGAGAGAAATTCTGACCTTATGGGTAGTTTTCTAAATGTGAAAAATGATCTAAGTGAGCTCTCTTTTTATAGGTGAAGGAGGCCCACATTAATAGGAGAAAAATACAAATAAGTTGTTTTCCACCGTTAATGATGATTTAACGGTGAAAATTAGCCTTTGGTGGTGATGGCCAATTTTTGGTGTCTGGCGGGTTCTGCTGCAGTTACTCGGAGCTTATTTTTGTAACTCTCTTGGGGTGAATTTTAATGATGATATCTTTAGAATTTCGTCTAGGGTGTGAGACATGACTTGATATAGCGCTTAAATAGATTCAAAATGCAAGATGAATCGTGTCAATCGGATAAAAAATGAGTGAGTTATGGTCGTTTCACTGAAGACAGTTAGGTCCTAGCACCCAGGTTGGCATTCCAGTGCCCAGGTTGGCATTCAAGAGCCCAAGTTGACGTTGTAAAAGTGTAGAATTTTCCAAAGGAAGTCCTTTCATATGCCTAAGTGATGGTTTGACACCACTTAGCCCTTTTACATGCTTTGGTGAAGCTGGTCACGTGTTCTCTGAGATGTTGTTATTTATGCGAAAACGAAAGACTCGAAACTTCCAATTTTTGAGTGAGTCAATTTGTTGAAAATTAAAGTTGTAAATTTGATTGATTTGACTTCATGGATCATTTCACTTGTGAAAAACTAGATGAACATTCAAAATAACATCAGATTCGGATAAGCAGAACCTAGCGAACCAGGCCATTTGTTGACCTGGGCGCTAGGCCCTTTAAACTGAGCACGCAGGAGTCTGTTTTTTTATACTTCTAAGGCTTCTGAACTTGAGGATGGGGTCTCCTCCCCCATTTTTAACCATGCCAAATTCAATGATCACTTTGGATTTGGCATTTGAGCAATTGAAGGCAACGTCTCAGGTTAATTGTCAACCTCGGTGCTGGGCCCTATTTCCAGGGACTCGAGTTTGTAGTTTTCTCCCCAAGTTTACTTGAATCTTTGTTATTTTTATGAAGATGAAGATGCCTAGAGCACTTTTTTTTAATTGAATTGGAAATAGCCCAGGTTAAAAAAATGTCAGCCTGTGCACAGAGATCAATCCCAGGTGTTAACCTGGGCGCTAGGTCCCTCTTCTGGCCTTTCAAAAGTTTCGTTTGGTCCCTGTAAATAGTTAATTCTCAATATTTTCTAAAGACGGAGATGATTCTTGAAATAATTCTGGGAAAAATCTATTTCTTGTGGCCCAGGTTGACAAATTATCAACCTCGGCGCAGGGCCAGCCCCAGGTGTCAATGTTGGCATTGGGCCCTGTTTTTAATGCCCAAGAACTGTTGTTTTTCCTCTGGAATGACCTATTTCTCCATTTTTGATGAAGACGGATTCAATGCAAAAGTTAGATCTTCGATCAAACACTTGAAAGGCACCCAGATTGGCAAATTATCAACCTAGGCGCTAGGTGCTCGGGCCTCGGATGCTCAAAAATTAACTTGCTTCAAATCTTATTCTAATGCCTTAAACATGTCTATGGTATGTCTATTTGATGTCCCAATACAATTTTTGGCCACTTTGCACTAAGACAGTCCCGAAAATTAAAACCCTAGTTGAGGATGTCAACCTGGGTGTTAGGTGGAAACCCTAGGTGCCCAAATTGGCTTCCAGGTTGCAGGTTTGTGTAATTTCAGCTCCCAGACCTTGTATTAGGTTGCTCCATGTCTTCATGGTATAGAATATGAAAAGATAGTGAGTTGGATTCAAGTTATTGAAATACGAACTTCCATTCTGGAGTTCTTGAAGTCAACATGGGTGCAGGGTTAGGGACTCTTCCTAGGTCGACCTGCTATGACTCAAGACTACTCAACTCCAAGATGTCATCTTTCTTTCCACATGTCAAACATTAATGTCCACATCATCAGGGCTAGTTTCTGAGTTAACATTTGCCCCAAGTCAACTGTACACTTGTGTGGAGTTGACTTAATGACGTGAACTAAGCCTGTTACTCTCGAAACTACCAAGTAGGCATCAATTTTGACAATCTTGGATAATTGTCTCTATTCTTCAAGCATTCCCACTGAGAATAGGATTTTGAATTTCCATTCCTTGTTGAATAGTGGAATTTGAAATTTTAAGTTGATGACTCCTTGAGTGATTTCCTTTAATTTGAGATACTTTGAAATCATGCCGACATTGGAATGTCAACATTTACTTTGATGTTTGGCTATTGTCTTAGCATTGACTCTCTTGTCACACTTCTATTTATGTGAATATTGATGTAGTCTTTGTCTTCTGTTAAGTTTTAGCCTTGAAGTCTTTGGCATTTCCCTCAGTTGTGTTTCAACAAAGGTAGTCTTGTTCTTCTCCTCAGTTTGATGGCGGAGGAAGCCTTCGTCAACTTATTAGATCTACAACATAGGAGGTCTTCAACATCCCCTCGACTTTTCAGTGGAAGAGGCCTTCATCATCTCCTTGGCTTTGTAGCGGAGGAGACCTTCATCATCTCCTCGGCTTCACAGCGGAGAAGGTCTTCATCATATCCTCGACTTTACAATGGAGAAGGTCTTCTTGTCGACTATCAACGATGTGTTGTAATAGTCACTGGCTGTTCTTTTGGTCAACTGAGGATGTGACCAACTCCCGAATTAATATGCCTAAGATGGGGGTGATGTCTTTCCTATCTCAGATGCACCTTAGAGTGATTGTAGGTGTGGTCTCCATTTTGTCCTTGGTCTTTTACCTTAGAGGTCTTCATCGTCCCTTTTATTGTATTCACAATAGAAGAGGCCTTCTTCATCTCCTTGGTTGTCTTGATAGTGACTGAGGTCTTCCACTTCCCCTTGATTATTATCACAGTGAAAGAGGTCTTCCTTATCCCCCCGGGATAGTTAAGAAGTTCTTTGGGCAAATGTTAACGATGTGTTATAACATTCGCATTTTACTCTTTGATTGCCAAAGAGACGGTCGATACCAACCGCTGTCAAGAACTTGACAGACAGGTGGTAGATAAGTGAGATGGCTCAGAGGTTACTAGGTGTTGACCTTCCAAGGAGACTTGGTGTCGATCACTATGGAGGTAGTCATAGTTATGTTTGCCACGAGGTAGTTATAATTGTGAGTGGTGATCTGATTCTATCACAGGGAGCAATGTCGGCTCACCTGAAACCATACATGAGCTGCTTGCATGGTTTCGACTTTTCTTAGGGAGTGACCCACTCTTTTTTTAGGGCCCTTTTTGCTTAGAACAACTGTTGATGCTTGATTATTAACCTTTGTTGCCACGATGTTTGAAATTTTGTTGTTACTGTTTGAGCTTGATTGCTCTTGCCCCCCAGCGTTGATCTCTTTGTGACTGGGCAAAAAACTTTGAAGTTTGTACGTTGAAGCTATCTTCTGTGAGTGAGATAGACCACTGTTGATGTGTAGTGCATTATTTATGGTGTGCTTGGTGCTCAAGCATGAGCTCACTTTATGATAATAAGTGAGATGAATCACTGTCAATGAGTAGTGCGGAAAAATCTCGTTTTGAGAAATTTTTGCTTTTTGGGAGTTTTGAAAAAAAAGCAACCTTTTAGTTGTTTTTTTTTATGTGAATAAGATATGAATTGATTATTTTTTCATTAAAAAATTAATTTTAGAATTTTACACATATATAAATAATAAAATAACTATTTTAATATGTGAGAAAAATATATTTTTCAGTTTCCAAAAGAAGACGACTAATAGTAAAAGAAACTTTTTTTTATATATATTTTTAGGCTATATTATTATGTTATTTTATTGTTTAAAATACCTTTATGTTATTTTTTTTTAATGTAACTCATATGATGTTCAAAACCTATTAAAATACCTTTAGATTATTTTTTTTTTAATGTAACTCATAACATACTATTCAATTTATTTACAAATTATTTTATAAAACCTATTAAAATAGTTTTATTTGAAAATACATTTATTTTATTTAATCTTGTAATATCTAAATATAAAAATAAAAAATATATATATTTTTTAGTAACTTCTTAAATTGTTTGATACATTAAATTTTATTAAAATTTAAATACTGTTTATTAATGTATTAAAAAATATAAATAGAAAAACTAAAATATTATAAAAAAAAAATATGTATCAGAAAAAATATCATATTTTCAAAAAAAAAAAATGAGGAGAGAACTTTTAATATTATAATTGTCTTTTTTTAATAAATATTCAATATTTATTACATGTGTAAAGAAAAAAGAGTGAAAGAATTTGTTGCACAAGAAAAATAAGAGAACGTGATGTATTGAGAGAGATAAAAAAAAATAATTACTTCAAGAAATGGGACTATGGTATACCGCCTAATAAACAAGATAAAAAATCAACGTTAATCTAAATGCTAATTAGGGTTTTTATTCCTTAAACTTTAACATGTACTAAATCATGTTTATTGAACTTTTTTGGCTGTTAAAATTTTTTCCTGAACTATTGAGATTATTAGATTTAAGGACTTGTGTTTAATTTTATTCAATTTTACTATTTTAATGATTGTCTATGTACTAAACCATGCTCCCTAAACTTTGATATCTACCAAACATGCCCCTCGGACTTTGACATATACTAGATCATGCCCCCTGAACTTTCATTCATGTTAGACTTTTTTTACTAAAATTAGACAAAAGTCCTTAAATCCAACAATCTCAATAGTTCATGAGGCATTTTTAACGACCTTAAAAGTTAAGAAGGCATGATTTGATACATGTCAAAGTTCGGAAGTAAAAATCTTAATTAACCTAATCTAAATAATAAATTATATAACAATATTTTAGTAATAAAATTGAGATTGACGTGACTGCATGTAAATTTTTCTTTTTTTTTAAGTGGTTGAAAAAAAAATCCAAAGCTAAAACCTAATATTGTAGTAATGTACAACAAACTGGCCATAGGGAAGAGAAAAGCTCAATCGTCCATCACACACGACTATCGAAGCTCTAGCTACGACACGAGATACGTTTGACCTCTGACCTAAGCCAACCACATATTTTAGATCCCCGGGCACCACTTGCACAGATCTAGCTGATGACACCCAAGGAAATGGAGGAAAATTCCTAGTCTCTCGCGTTTAGTTGGAAGTAATGAAATGGAATGGAAAAGAAATAAAATAATTTTCATTCAATTCCTTTGTTTTGTTGCATATTAAAGTGTTGGAATGTCATACCAATCGAATGGTCTTTCTACCATTTTGGTGGAATGACAATTCCATTTTGAAATGGAAGGAAAAACCATTTCAATGCATTATGAGAAAAAATTTAATAATTTTTTTATTAATTTTTTTTGTATATTTTAAATTTTATTTTATTTCATTCCTATTCTCATTTCTATGTTTTCATTCCTCCCAACCAAACGACACTTAAAGGTGTATCGAGAGAGAGAGAAGAGAGAAAACCCCTATGCTATCCTGATGAAGAACTTTGCCACATTTTCTTTAAAGTATTGGCTGTTGAGTACATTCGGGCTCAACTTAAAGAATTCGATAATAAGAGTGATCATTATTCAATTATGTATAGTTTTTTTTTTCTTTTTTAATCTTGTCACGAGAAGCTGTTTGTAACGTAAAATGAATTATAATTTATATTGGATTAGTTGTAAACTATAACCATCTGAGATATGTTTATTTATTTAATATATAACATTCACAGAGTTAGCATATTTATTCATTTTTTTAGCGACATTTATTTGTTATTATATGTTTTTATTAGGATAAGATAAAAATTAGAATAATTTCTCAAAAGTTAAGATGCTTCAAATCTTGAAATCCTAACTCAAATAATTTCAACTTACATGATTAGCTATTAAACAAAACCTTACATGATTAGTTTATTAATTCCAAAATGAAAAAGAAAAAAACATAAAAGTGAAGTTGACATATTTAATTAGCAACTTGACAAGTTGGAGAGACTCTCAAAGTAAAGATTATGGAATAGTCCTCCCATATTTAAGAAGGAAAAGATCAATTAAAATAAAACCAAAAGAGCTTATTTGCATTCATGTCTTTTGGAAAGAGCTGTTAAATCAAGCTCTAGTTTAGGTGAAGAAAGTGTAACTGCTCTACTAATAATTGGAAGATGTTTCAGCTTATATTTCTACTAATGTAATTTTAATTATAGATGATAAATGCTAGAATCCACACCTTGTTATTAATGTGAGCATTTCGATCCGTAGTTCAAATTAAAGCCATGAAATAAGTAGTCGGAAAATTAAAAGTCTTCGCAGAATTAGAAGTCTTTGCATAATTTGCCTCTGATCTTGATAAAGTTACTCAGAATCAATTAGCAAGAGGTCAACGATTACGTGAATTACTCAAAAAATCTCAATCGGCCCATCTTTCGATAAAAGAACATATTATCACTATTTATACGGAACGAACGATTATCTTGATTCATTAGAAATCAGTGAGGAAATTTCTGCTTGAGTTACAAAATTATTTGAAAACGAATAAACCTCAATTCCAAAAAATCATATAAAAAATTATTAGTGTCTAATATTTTGAGATAGTGTTTTACAAATAGTAGTAACTTTTTGGAGAAATTTACACAAAATATTATTTTTGGTAAAAAGGAATCGCACTTTTACGTTCAAATATTTTTTTAAATATATATTTTTACAGTGTTTTATAAAAATAATACGAAAACAATAAAAAAAAACTACATGAAAAATAATAGAAAAACATCAAATAATATAAAAATAAAAAAAAAATCAACAACAAAATAATAAGACTACAATAAAAAAAAATAACATAAAAACATAGAAAGACAGTATTTTCTTTAAATAAGATTTTAAAAATTGTAAAAATATTTAAAATTATATATAATTATATTTTTATGATTTTTTTTTTATGTATTTTTAAAATAATTCTATTTTCGTTATATAATAATTATTAAATAAATTTTTTACAATATATTATAGTAGTATACACAAACAAAAGGAATTGCATTTATTATTATGTTTGGTGAGAAAAGATAAAATAAACCTTGAAAGAGTAGCTTTATAGTTTATAGGGCGGATGAATAGATAAATATGGAGAATGCTGATCTCTCAACTATCTTTAAAACTTATCCATTCCATCTACTATTGATTGACACATTAGCTCAAGCTCTATCTTAAATCATCATTTTTAATGCACCTAATTTATGCAAAGCAAATTATTTCTCAAATAATTTATGCAAAGCAAATAGATAAAGTGAACAAAACTAATTAAACTAAATTCATAGTATATTTATATATATTATATATATATATTATATATATATATTATTTTTAGGTCAAAGCTACAATGTGATAGAGTAGTTTCTTTTTTCTTTTTTTTTTGAACCAAAGTTCGAATGTGATAGAGTACTTAATGAGTAGTAAAAGAGGCTTTTCCTTTTTCCAATAAGGTAAGAAGCAAAGTCACAAGCAATCAATGAAGCAAATAGCGATGCTCTAAAAGCTATTATATTAAATTATATGGGACCCTTAAAGAATATCATAATTGGAAATGCTCTAAAAGATGCTTAAAATGTCCACATAATCTCAAAATATATTTTATTTTCTCTTTCATCCCGTATCATTTTTAGCAACCTTTATTTTAAAATATTCTAATCGTAAGCATTTCTAAAAATTATTAAAAAAATATTATAATTTTAATTGTTATTCGCGTTTTCGCCAAGGGATACGTGGAATCCAGGTCAGCATCAAAGGCCCACAAGTGGGTTCCAAAGAAGATAATTTAGGCTAAGCCCAAGTTATATAGGACCTTCCAAGAACGTACCTTGGGTCTGTGATCAGAGGATCTATTGTCGGTGACAGCTCGTATCTAGAAGGAGCTCTACTATCGTGAGTTTGGAAGAGTTAGAGCTCTTGGAAGACAAGTCCAGTTTCTCTTTTTATTCCCGCGCATAAATAAGAAAATAAATACTTCCCAAATCTTGACAGAAGATTGTATCAAGCTAAAAGGAAAAACTTCTTGAACAAAGATTAAACAATTAATTCATGATTAATTGCCACAATTATATGACATAATTTTGACTAATTCAATCATATCTAATTTGCCTAGTCAGCATATCCTCTCATTCGTGGGCTGGACTTCACAAGACAGCCTAAGTTATGTAATTTAGTGTGAATTCCCAACAGAAGGAAAATGGAAACTAAGTGTAATTCTCTAAATACTAAAAATACCCAATGAATCCTTCACATGAAGGGTTGAACTCTCTTACAATATTTGCTTATGCAAACTTGAGAATTTATGCTCACTGTATTCTCAAAGGCTTTTCTAGCTTAAAGTTACATAATAACATCAACTCATGGACTAAGGTTTGTTAGCGCCCCAACCACGTAAAAATTGTTTATGTTGTTCATACTCTTTCTCTTTTAATTATTTATTTATTCAGTTCTAATTATTTATAATTCATTTTCTGAAAATCTTAGTAAATATTTTGGTACTTTTATTGAGAGCTGAAGAAAGCAGTGATACCATCTAGAGATTACGTTCAGTAATCATGGTACTCACTCATAACAAATTTGGTGTTCATTTTAATGATCCTAATGTCAAAGCAGGGGATAAAGAAGATCAGAATGAGGTAACTAGCCATCACAAAGATCAAGTTGGCAAAGATACATACCTAGACGCTCATGTATTTGAAGATGACGAATCAGAAGAGAATAATTTTGATGATGTTGAAGATGATCTACAAGCCAACTCAAAGGATGATCCTCAAGATGCAACGGGGGATGATCGCCAGGACAAGGCCACTAACAATGTTGTTGGAGGAAAAGACAAACCTGATGAGACAGATCCCATGGTTATCATGGCCCAAAAGTTCCAACTAACTAAAAATAGACTATCTCGGCAAGTCAGTTCAATGAGATACTACTCGGAAAGATGACAAGAATAGAGACTGTGATGACAGCCGTGTTGGAAATTATTTTACCAGGATCTTAGATCTACTCACAAGTATGTTTATTAACATCCTAAATATGAACTTTCTAAAACGATAAAATAAACACATATAAAGTTAAGAAAACCTTACATTGATGCATCGGAATAAATGTCTCCTTCCACTCAGATCTCTAACCCTTGATTCCTTTCTGTAGCAGAGTATAATCAAGATCTGAGCCCGAATCTCCTTCTTCTTCAAGCTTTGATCCTTCACAGTCTTCCAATCTATGATTGAGTTACTGCTTGCTGTGTGTGGGCACTTACTCTTTCACTAGGGTCACGAAAAAGATGAAGGGAAAAGAGAGAGAGGTATTTCGGCCAAGGTAGAGAGTGAGGAAGGCTCAGTTTTCTGAAGAGAGAAATTTCTGTCAGAAAGCTAATCTGAAAACTTGTTGTGAGAGTGAGCCATCACTTTCTATTTATAGGCAACTACTAGGTTTAGGTTAGGATTTATTTGGCATTAAAATAATGAAAATATTAATTTGAAAAAGCCTTTTAAGTGGCCGGCCATATGGTGTTAATGGGCCTCACTTAATTTTGCAATTTTATCAAATTTTATCTCTATTTTCTCAAAAATGCCAATTTTCCAATTCTAACCTTTTAAATGCCAAAACTAATTATTTAATAACTAAAATAGATTATTAAATAATATTGTCATTTAATTTAATTATTAATTAGACATATAAAGTCCATTAATAAATAAATAAACCTAGAAAACTCTTTTCCTTACAATTTCACCCCTAATTAGTGAAAATTCATAAAATAATACATAGTCTAACTTTAGAATTATAATTGATCAATCACGAATCAATTAATGAGTCTTACAAGCAGAATGTTCTCAACTAGAATGGGGACCATGGATCTATATGCTGAGCTTCCAATAAGTGAACCAAATTTACCAAGTAAATTCCTACTTATTAATTCTTCGTTGAATCCACTCTTAGAACTTAGAATTGCACTCTCAGACTTATATAGAGCATATTGTATGTTTCACGATACCAATATACTATCTCATTTAACCATTGTTATAATCTTATTGTGATTTAAAGATCCTCTATATAGATGATTTACATCGAGATGGGATTTCTTTACCGTTCTCACCCCTCAATGTATTTTGCCCCTTAAAACACTTAGCTACCTGTAAATGGTGTTTAGTGATCTAATAATTAGTCAGTTAAACAAGAGCTCATCCATTTACTTCTATTTGCTAAGCTCGAAGGGAATCATCACTTAACTTCTATACACCAAGTAGAAGGCTTATAGATTCCATATTTATGTTCAGCACTCCCACTCAATCATACTATCATGTTCCCAAAATATACGTATCACCCTGACCCAAAAGTAGGCTTAACTAATAAATCAAAGAACATGAATAGCACTCCTGAGTTGAGCCCAAGCATATCAGGATTTAGATTCTTTTTAATCTTAAGATCAACTACTGATAGTGACTTGGAAAGATATGTATAACGGTAAGTTTGTAATATCTTAACTTAGTTACAATATCGGTCCAGTCCAATGTATACTCCATACATTCGAAACTAGTATACTTTACTAATGTCCTGGAAAGAACATAACACTTACTCCAAGTGTAAGTACACATCATCGCTGATTATCACATTAGTGTAAATCCAATAACACTGATGAAACAGGGACCAAAACTTTTGATTCATATGATCACAATCACATTCCACTGTGTTGACGATACTGTAATTGTGAATAAACATATGATCTGGATTTAACTGATTTTGTGTGTATGAACATATTAAACATGTTAAACATATTAAACCATTAGCATGTAAAATTCATGCAAACATCAATCACTTCAAATTTCTTATATTGATAACTAATGAGATTGTAAAGAGTTTTATTTAGGGCATAAAACCCAACAAACTCTCACTTGCACTAATATAAAACAAACTGTGCAAATAGGTCAATCTGATGTCTTGATCTTCAGATCAAGTGTAGTATATTTGAATCCACCCAAACTTTTGGAAACTAGTTCATAAATACACTTATGAAACATCCTTTACTATATGCTTTACTCATCAAGGGATACTGAAATCTTTACTGTTTTAAATGTACATCTGAATTAACAGAAGACATATCTCTCATATTTTAAAATATGTAATTGAGATAATACAGTGTAGACTTTTCTTCAGTGATATAACTTTCTGGTATTTTCGAATAGACCAAGTTATAATTCTTCTCTGGTAGAGCTTGAATTATTATACAATAATTCCTCCACCCCCAAAGTAAGCACCATCACATAGAAATCGAAATTAGATGGTGAGATACAAGGATAACTGATACACAGTTCCTTAATATCTGACATATAGATCACTTTCATAAATCTTTCTTGAATATCTTCTAATGTTCCCTATTTGATTACATCTCAGATAGCTCTCTCTCAATAGCAGATGTCTGGTTAAATAATACTTTTAACCTCTGATTGTTTGGAGAGTTACCTAGTTGTGACTTTTGTATTAGTCTGATACTTTAAGTCAAGACTAAGTCATCAACATAGCAGACTAGTATTTTGAAGTGAAAAATACATGCCAGAGATAAAGTAATCAAAATTAAGATACCATCAAATTTTATGAGGATTAAGAATTCTTGGTTCAAGTCATTCGAATGGACTGAACTAGAGTTCTTTATCTTATTCTCATAATTCTGATAAGCTATACCTATCCATGTGAATGGTTAGATTTGCTTTTCAGTAGTGTTCTTAAGTACCTATCACAAGTATCAACCTAATGAAGATGGGTATAGAACTTTAAAATTCTCCCACTCAATTAAGGTAGTGTGAAACTTTAACAAAGAACTTTCAAAGGTATCAAACTTTTACTTACAACAGTAAAATCGAAATGGAACATACAATCAAGATCAAGAATTTATATTGATAATAGCTGACTCATTATATTACTTCTATGTTTAAACAAGATATGTGTTTCATAGGGAATTGTGGAATAGACTCCACCCCTAAGAATATACATATAGGGTACTATGGATAACTTCCACCCCTAAGTATATAGAGATTATGATCCACCCCTAAAGGTTGTAAAGATCATGATTATCTAAGTGTGATAGAGTTTATGTGGAGTTGAATACTATCCAGAGTTCATTAGATATTAAAGATCGTTGAACTGCATAGTTTTCTTAACTTTTCTCCACCCCTATCAGATTATAAGATCCTTTTATTAAACAAATTCTTAATAATTGTATGAGAATTAACAATTATTGATAAACATAGAAATAATTTCTAATGTTTATATAATATAACTCTATAAAGAGTTGTAAATATTATAGAATTTGCATCAATAATAAAAACACTTACACATTCAAACATATAAATATAATGTGGTAATAATTGATGAAGATAAAATAAATGAAGCTCAATCTCATAAATTGCAATAGGGAATTTCGAAAATAAAACTTTATTAAAAATAAAAAAAATGTATTGCAACAATATGAGAGAAACAGGGATAAATATCCCTAACTAAAATTTGAAATCCAAATTGTCTCTAAACTAAAACAATTAATTCAAAAATTGAAGAGCTTCATCTTCATCTGGACGATTTCACCCTTTGGTCCAGCTTTCTGATCCAACTCAATTGAGTTCAAGTAGCTTGGCCTATAAGAAGAAGAAAAAAAATAAACAAAGTTAGTTCAGAATCATAAATCCAATTGGATAATAATTCACTAAAACTCTTAAAGTTTATAAATGAAAATACCTTGTTTCTTTGCAAGAAGTTTAGGACACTGGGGTTTCCAATGACCTTTTTCATTGCAGTGGAAACACTTTCCTTTAAGTGTAGCATCACCAGAAGGAGCAGCCTTTTTCATGGCTTTTGCTCGCTTCTTGGTGTTCTTCCACTTCTTCTTCAATTTGGGCTTTGAAGCAGAGGCAACATTTGCTTCAGGTTTCATCGTCCCATTACCATTACCAGGATTGTGAGGTTTACTCCCTTTCTTCTTGGGTCCTCCAATCAAATTTTCATAAGTTTGAAGGTCATTGACTAATTCATGAAAGTCAATTTCCTTCTTATTCATGACATAATTTGATGTGTATGGTAGAAATGCTGGAGTCAGGCTATTCAAGATAAGACTAACTTGAGTAGCACTTGTCCATTTCAAAGACCATGATCCTAGGCTTCTTGGAAATAACTGGACATGAGGAGAACATGATCACGCACGTTTTGATGAGGTTCCATCCGTGCGTTAATGTACTTCTTAGTCGCGTCAAAGCGTGACTGAAGCGATGCCTTACCGAATAGCTCATTTAACTTCGTCATAACTTCAGCAGCCTTCTCAGTTTTAGAAAACCGAGTTTTGAGGGTGTCAACCATGCTAGAAAGCATAAAGTATAGAGCTTTGTCATTTGCTTTCTGCCAACACTCATACTTTTCTTTCACAGCTTTGGATGCATTATCCCTGTGCACTTCGTGTGACGGCTCGCTTAAAACAAACAAGGCACTTTCTCCTATGAGAGCAATATTAATGTTCTCATTCCATTTATTAAAGTTAGATCCATTCGGCTTATTTTCGAGTAACAACGGTGATAACATGGGATTCATTTTGACAAAACAGGATACTACAAAATAATAGAAATCAACAAATAGAAATTAAATAATGGTTTAACACAAAATCTATTCAGAAATTATAAGCACATAGCAAGTAGGAATGATATGAGAAAATACTTAAAAATTCAATCCTAAATAATTTCCAAGGTTTTCAACAAACTGATATCAGTGTCCCGTTTAGGCGAGAGTCAAAGCTATCATCCATTGAATAGAGTTGTCAGCTCATCTAAAATGTTAAACATTCTAGCAACCTTTTATTCGATCAAGATCATAATCCAGCGTTGTCCCGTTTAGGCGAGAGTCAAGGCTATTCTATCTTATGAGCTTCTACCATTGTTTCGCAATTTGCAAGTCAAATATGGTCGCCACCATTAGGGTGATCTATACCATATAAAACACTTACAAACCACTTATCATGCGAGATTAAACGGTGCGAAATTGCTAATGAACGTTCCTCCATTAGGGAGGATTACTCACTAAAACAAACGCGGTGTAAAACCCACAATGGAGATCGAATATCTTAATAATAATAAAGCTCATTGTTTAAAATGTATTTTCTTTATTATTCTAATAAATAAATCTCATTAAATTCTAAATTAAGAATTAAAATTCAAAAATAAGAATTTAATATAATATTTATAAAATTATACTTAGATGGTGATTGAAATAAAATAAATTATTTCCATCTTAGTAATAATCTTAAATATAAATATTAAGGAAATTTATTTAAGTTGAATTAAATAAATAATTAGCAACTTAAAAATTTCCTTTGAGAATATATTTATTGGGTTCGAAAATTTAAAGTATATAAAAAATATACAATTTTTGAAAAATAATAAAAAATAGAAAAGAAATACTTCAAGCAAAAATATCACCTATCTAGATATTCTTTTGACTAGTTAATTCAATTTCTAATAATATATATATATATATTTTAAATTCATTTATTTTAAATTAATCAATTAAATGAAAAAAATCATTGATTGTAGTTGGTCCAAGAATTAATTAAAATAAATAATTAATTTACAACTCAATCTATTTTTCAAAAATTCGAAAATATTGCATAAATAAAATGCAAATTTCGAAATCGATTAATAAAATAAAGAAAAATATATATATATTGAAAATTATTTAAATTTAAGTTGAAAAATTAAATTTCAACCTAAAAATAATTTTCTATTTAATTAAGTGTCATGAAAAATCAATAAATATTTAAGTATCATGATGAAAATCAACTTAGATATTTAGATTTTTCAACTTAATTAAATGTATTAAATTCAAGAAATAATAATTAAGTGTAGAGAAGGCTTAATTATTAATTTCTATTTAATACTAGGAAAAATATACTTAATAAAATTGTACCAAAATTAATTATTTAAATAATTAATTTCACAAAGTATGATTTTCCTATTTAAATATTAGAAATAATAAGTAGTCTAGAAATTACTATCTAGAAAATATCTTATTTGACTAAGTATCTTTTCAAAATTTGAAAAATATCTAATTTAAGTTATATAGAAAAAATCTAAAAATTAAATAATTTCAAATCTAGATTTAATTAAATATCACAAATTAAGTTGTAACCACTTAATTTGAAGATATCTTTTTAAAGTTAATATTTGAGAAGATATTAACCAAAAAATATCTAAAATATTCCATTTCAAGTTAATATTTGAAAAGATATTAACTTAAAAAATATCTTAAGAATCTTTAATAACTAATGCCTAAGATTCCTCAACTTGATTTAAAATTTAAATCAAATATTCAAATTTAAGTTAGATAAGAAAAATCAGTTGATACAACTAATTTATAACTTAAATAGGAATATTTAATTAAATAAGCTTCAGAAAGAATCTTAGTTAGTTAAAATTCTATATTTAATTAAATACAAGAAAAATACAAATAGTTTATCTAGAAATAATATCTAAACTAAAAGTGTTTTTCTTAAAATTAACTTTAAAATATTAAAATGAAAATAAATTTCATATATTTTAAAAGTTAATTATGTTGCTAATTCAATTTTATTAGGTCAAACTAATATAATTAACCTAGTACAGTTATTCAAATCAGGCAAATGGGCCTTCACAATTGGGGTAGTTCATGTGAGGGGGTGCTGGGTTCAGTATGTCGTACCCACTTCTATGGCTCCCAACTCTCACACGAGGCCCAAAAGAGAGGAATTTAACCTTAAAATGAATAACTGTTATTAATTGAATAGGTCCAATAACTAAATGGACCTAAATAAAATCTATCATGGTGTGACATTTTATTTAGCAACAACCTATATGCATCTATATAATAAAATAAACATATAGGCTCACACAGGCACACTTTGGATGGATCCTATCATGTTGCTAGGTCATACACAGATGAAAGAAGATTGTAAAATTTACCTGTTACAAATTATTAACTTGACCAAGGGAGCCATCAGATTATTAGATCTCGCAAAAAGTAACCATGGCTATTTGCAATCAAGTAATAATAGGTTTTTTAAAACTTACACACAAGCTAAAAACACATATTCCTGCAACAAGGTTAGCTGGATAGTTGGAAGTAGGATTTATTTAATTTTAAATAAATAATTTCGAAAAATAAATAATTAAATAATAAAAAAATATTTTAATTAATTTCGAAAAAAAATAAAATTTAAAAAAATTTAATTAATTTCGAAAATAAAATAAATAAAATAAATTTAAACTTCGAATTTATTAAAAAATAAATATTTAAAATTAAACCTACTATTTTGAAAAATTAGGTTTCAACCAACCTAAATATCATTTCAAAAATAGACTAACTACTTTTAAATATTAAATGTTATTTTAAAAATAAAAAATTAAATAAAAAATAGAAAAGATAAAAGAAATATCTTTTCAGATTTTAAATTTAATTTGAATAAATAAAATAACAAAATTTAAAAGTTAGTAAAATATCTTATATCTATTTAAAATTACATGATTATAAATATCTTATTTAAATTTAAATAAGGTCAAAATATCTAAAAAGATTTGATTTTTAAAAAAAAAAATCTTAAAAGATAAGATATTATTAAAAAAATATCTTAAAAGATAAGATATTTTAAAATATCTTAAAAGATATTATAAATATCTTATAAAATCTGACCTTAAATTTAAAAAAAATATAATCAAATTTAAAAATAAGATAGATTTTTAAGCAAAAAGATAAATACTAATTCTATTTAAATTCAAATTACACTAATATCTTGAATTAAATTAAAAGAATTAAATTAATTCAAAATGATAATTAGAATTGAATTAGGAATAGTAATAGTATATATACAAAACCATACAAAAAATTGGAAGTTAATTCCATGAAAAAGTATGAAAAATTGAAGAAAAAAGAAAAAATTCGAAACTGTACGGACAGTTCTGCGATCGCAGGAAAATATCGATTTTGTCAAATCTTCAAAAAATCATAACTAATTCAAATAAAATCCAAATTGAGTTCTGTAAAAGGCTAACTTGCTTAATTTTTTCCATACTATCCAATAAAAATAATTCCAGAAACGAAATCAAAATTATTTTTCACGAAAATTTCACAAACATCAATCAATCATCAAATAACACTCAATACAACATGATACCATCCAAAGAACATACAAACAATCGTTTTAAAGTCCAAATTACATGTAAGTAAATCAATTACCATGGCTCTGAGGCCAGTTGTTGGGAATTATTTTACCAGGATCTTAGATCTACTCACAAGTATGTTTATTAACATCCTAAATATGAACTTTCTAAAACGATAAAATAAACACATATAAAGTTAAGAAAACCTTACATTGATGCAGCGGAATAAATGTCTCCTTCCACTCAGATCTCTAACCCTTGATTCCTTTCTGTAGCAGAGTATAATCAAGATCTGAGCCCGAATCTCCTTCTTCTTCAAGCTTTGATCCTTCACAGTCTTCCAATCTATGATTGAGTTACTGCTTGCTGTGTGTGGGCACTTACTCTTTCACTAGGGTCACGAAAAAGATGAAGGGAAAAGAGAGAGAGGTATTTCGGCCAAGGTAGAGAGTGAGGAAGGCTCAGTTTTCTGAAGAGAGAAATTTCTGTCAGAAAGCTAATCTGAAAACTTGTTGTGAGAGTGAGCCATCACTTTCTATTTATAGGCAACTACTAGGTTTAGGTTAGGATTTATTTGGCATTAAAATAATGAAAATATTAATTTGAAAAAGCCTTTTAAGTGGCCGGGCCATATGGTGTTAATGGGCCTCACTTAATTTTGCAATTTTATCAAATTTTATCTCTATTTTCTCAAAAATGCCAATTTTCCAATTCTAACCTTTTAAATGCCAAAACTAATTATTTAATAACTAAAATAGATTATTAAATAATATTGTCATTTAATTTAATTATTAATTAGACATATAAAGTCCATTAATAAATAAATAAACCTAGAAAACTCTTTTCCTTACAATTTCACCCCTAATTAGTGAAAATTCATAAAATTAGACATAGTCTAACTTTAGAATTATAATTGATCAATCACGAATCAATTAATGAGTCTTACAAGCAGAATGTTCTCAACTAGAATGGGGACCATGGATCTATATGCTGAGCTTCCAATAAGTGAACCAAATTTACCAAGTAAATTCCTACTTATTAATTCTTCGTTGAATCCACTCTTAGAACTTAGAATTGCACTCTCAGACTTATATAGAGCATATTGTATGTTTCACGATACCAATATACTATCTCATTTAACCATTGTTATAATCTTATTGTGATTTAAAGATCCTCTATATAGATGATTTACATCGAGATGGGATTTCTTTACCGTTCTCACCCCTCAATGTATTTTGCCCCTTAAAACACTTAGCTACCTGTAAATGGTGTTTAGTGATCTAATAATTAGTCAGTTAAACAAGAGCTCATCCATTTACTTCTATTTGCTAAGCTCGAAGGGAATCATCACTTAACTTCTATACACCAGTAGAAGCTATAGATTCCATATTTATGTTCAGCACTCCCACTCAATCATACTATCATGTTTCCAAAATATACGTATCACCCTGACCCAAAAGTAGGCTTGACTAATAAATCAAAGAACATGAATAACACTCCTGAGTTGAGCCCAAGCATATCAGGATTTAGATTCTTTTAATCTTAAGATCAACTACTGATATTGACTTGGAAAGATATGTATAACGGTAAGTTTGTAATATCTTAACTTAGTTGCAATATCGGTCCAGTCCAATGTATACTCCATACATTCGAAACTAGTATACTTTACTAATGTCCTGGAAAGAACATAACACTTACTCCAAGTGTAAGTACACATCATCGCTGATTATCACATTAGTGTAAATCCAATAACACTGATGAAACAGGGACCAAAACTTTTGATTCATATGATCACAATCACATTCCACTGTGTTGACGATACTGTAATTGTGAATAAACATATGATCTGGATTTAACTGATTTTGTGTGTATGAACATATTAAACATGTTAAACATATTAAACCATTAGCATGTAAAATTCATGCAAACATCAATCACTTCAAATTTCTTATATTGATAACTAATCAGATTGTAAAGAGTTTTATTTAGGGCATAAAACCCAACAAGCCCTAACCAAAGGAATCCCTAATGTGCAAACACCTCCAACAACTGATGATCCCAGAAGAGTGGATCCAAATGATCCTAGAACCTCAAACCCTTACAAGAATAAAGGGAAAGAAATAATGGGTGACACTTCGCAGAAGACTCCCACGACTAAGCAACAAAAGAAGTCTAAAACTGTTGACCAACCTCAACAAAAAATGAAAGGGAACCATGCTCTAGGGTAGGGTGACTAGATTAATTCTAGAGGCAGAGTCGTACAAAAAGATAAGGCTGATGCCGGAGTCAAGAAGTTTGCTTCCAGGAAGGACAAGCATCATCAAAATAACTCTACAAGTCAAAGCAAGGATGTTGATGAGGTGTATCCATCTCAGACGGCAACAGTGGAAGTCTCTCCACGATTGATCTTTGAAGAAGACTAAACAAGAAAAAAGAGAAAGCAAGAATGGAAAAAGCCAGACCCCGCATGGACGATTTGAGAAACCACATCAATGATCCTGTTCATGGAAGAGAATCTTCGAGTGACAAAACTCAACGCTTAGAGAAAAAAGTCAAAGAGTTTATGAAGCTACAGAGAAGATCTCCAGAAAACAAAATACTGTATCAAATTTTGACGAAGAAGACATAGAGCCATGTGTGGAAAGAATCATAGATGCACCACTATCGGAGCGCTCTAGAATGCCACAAATGAAATTATATGGAGGTAGGACAGATTCCAGAGACCAATTGTCCAAGTATAATTGCATGATGCAAGTCTCCAAGGCAATTGATAATGCAAAATACCTTTGCTTTCATTAAATTTAAGCAAGTCTGCGGAAGACTCGTGGTAGAGATTGTTTTCGAGATCGGTCCACAACTAGAAGGATCTACAAGCAATGTTCAGAAAATAGTTTGTAGCGAATGACTTTGATCTGGAAGCCAGTTCTCTGACTAGTGTCAAACATTAACCAGAGGAAAGTTTGAAGAAATAAATTCAATGCATGATGGATGTTTTTGCTAAAAGTAAGGTTACTGATGATATGAAAATGGTGGCTTTGACATCAGGATTAACCATAGGATCCTTGCTATGGGGAGATCTCCAACGCAAAATGGCATATACTTTAACTGATTTCTTGACGAGAGCTCAAGGATTCATAAACTTAGAAGAAGCTTATGCTCAAGCTTATGGAGTACTTCCAACACCTTCCACAAACATAGCAGTAGCCCAAACTTTACAGATGACTACTCCATCAATTTTTCTTCCAGCAACTGCCTTTAACACTCCTACCGTTTACAGACTAAGTGCTTCCACTCAGCCAACTTCATAGGCTAGTTTTTCTAGATTTGGAGCAATACAAACTACATTTAGTACTGCTCCCAGACAAATGAACCAAAAAGTGGAAACTCTAGAGTCCAATGTAAGCCAGTCACAGAGCAAGAGGATTTCCAAGGCTCCAAGTCAAAACGATTCTGCGAAGAAAAGAAAGACTCAAGAGTATAGATATTTTGGGTATGCATGCCTTGTAGATACTCGAGAGAATGTTTATAAGGCAACTTGTAATATGGTCTATTGCAAGAAAGCTCCGCCGATGTACAAGGGTGAAAGACAAAAGAGAGATTCAAACAAGAGGTGCGACTACCACATTGATATAGGGCACACCACCAGTGAGTGTGACTATCTGAAGGATGAAATCTAAGGATTGGTACGAAATAGGCATTTGTCTAATTGGGTAAGAATTCCAGTCATTTATCCTAGGTAGGAGGTTGCACATGAACAACTTTTTATTTCTGGACAACATGGAGCCATTAATCCTCCTCAGGGAGTAGTCCATCCACAGGCTCCTGGAATTCAAGCTCCTAATGCACAAACCCTTCAAGGGACACAAAATGCTCCAACAGAGAGAATTGATGTAGCTCCTAGTCTTGGAAACCCAATCCTCCTTGAGCAGCCTAGCCTGCATTACATGGTCAAGTGGCAACCATTTTTGGTGGACCACACATTGCCAGAAGCATCTAAAATGCACAGAAGAGGTACTTGAATGAGTTGGATCAAGATGAGACTTGCAATTTGGTACAATCACCTACTCAACATCCTCAAATGATGAATTTACCAATGACTTTTATAGAAGATGACGCCAAGCATATGCATTTTCCCTATAATGACCATTGGTGATAGAAGCTCACATAGCGAATAAAAGAGTTTCCAAGATTCTTGTAGATGATGCAAGCTCTATCAATATTAAACCTAGGACGAAGTCTCTCTGTCATCTCTGCTCTATTTAAGATGTTAGGAAAAGGCTCGTCCCACTTATCGTAATTAGCAAACTCGACACTACGCTTGGTAGAAATATTGATGGCAAATTTTGTCATCTCATCATACTCGCTGCCACGCCTTTTCAGATAAAATTGCTCAATGGCCTCCATGTGCGCCCTTGCTTCTTCTAACAGTGACATAGGCCTGATTGGAAGGTTGAAGTGCGGAGGAGGTAATGGAGGCAAGGTCGTCTTTTCCCTAAACAGTTGTGTGGTAGTGGCAGGAATGCGTTTGGGTGTTAGGGGTGGTAGAGGCGCATCTTGATTGTCCTTGGTTGTGCGAGTGCTCCTTCTGATTGGCTTTCCACCCTCGGAGACATCAGATCCCTTTCAGAAGTGAGATTTAGTAGCTTCTCTCCTTGTGGCAGCCAACTGTTGGACTTTTTCTTTAGTCTCCACCCTTGCCTTTTTATTGGCCCCTCCATCTGTAGTACTGGACTACTTCTTGAGAACCAAGACTTGTCCGTCACAATTCGAGCTGTCTTCCTCAATGTTCCCTATAGGAACTTGTTGCAATGCTGCCATATTAAGAACAACTTTTATCAGGTCAATGACAGAAGTAGACAAGTCTTTCGAGGCTAAAGCCTTTGGAGTAGCCTCCTGGCTCGATGCCGAAGGTATTGGCTTATGAGATCCACTCCTAGAGGTTTGTCTCTTCTTGTCTTTACTTTTGCCTTCCTTGGTCACCTCACAGACTTCATCAGATCTAGAGTTGATAGCATCTAGGATGTTGTTGAGCAGACTCATTTAGAATATAGCAGGTTACTCTGTAAGGAACAAATAAAAATACACATCATGTTAAATTATATCAAATATAATTACAACTACAAGCTATTAGATAATATTCCAGATGGATCCAAACCGTTTATCTTAGTATAATTGACTTTCCCTCTACCAAAAAGGGCATATCCTCTCGGTCTAAGTTAGTCTTGTGCTGGAAGAATCCTAGGAAGTAAATTTTACTAAATTCGCCCACCCTAACGTGATGATGCACTGGTGGAACGAAATGGTTGAGACTCCTTATAATGCAATCTACTTTATTTATGAAATCATTGCAAGAATATCTATTTTGATCAAAATTTAAAAAATATAGGTCAAAGCCCCCTTGGTCAGTATTATCTAAGTTTGTTAAGGAAGGAGCCCTAATTATATGAAAGGGTGTCTCACCACTACCGGAATTACTTGCTCCCGGTGCACCCTCATTTGGGACTACGTCCGTGAAGCGAATAGTGAGCTCTTCAACCTCGCTTAAATCTTCTAAAAATATTTACTCCTCTAGTCAGCTAGCTAGTATTCATCATCCTTCGCAGCTTTTAAGGCCTCTTCAGCAGTAATGACTGCAACAACCTCCTTCACCACCTCTGGATCCCCTTTGAGGACTCCTAAACGGTTTCCTTCACCAAAATGTGGTTAAATTTTTGATGAGGCGCAATAAGTCCCACCTTCTAGAGATTCTCAGTAGTCACAAGCTAGCCCACTTGTAATTCCTTAGGTAGTAAAGACTTGTAAAAATATATTTTTCCTCCAGTTCCAAAGTCAAGGGCAATTGGGGAAGGAAATCTAGAAGAAACAGAACAATCATTAAAAAATAAAAATAAAAGGAAGAAAACAGGAAGTGAAATTAAGGAAAAGAAAAAACACTTAATGGTTGTGTTAAAGTCCAGGCTGAGTGTAGGGACTCTCTTCAGTGGGAAGCCAGAGGTATAGAACTAGTAGTCCCAGCAATTAGGGTTGTACATAAATTTTTGTAAACTGTCCAACCTAAATATCTTGCCTAAACCAAACCGAGATAACCCACTAAACAATACAAATCGAAAAACCTAACCAAAATATAACCCACCCAATCTTTATATTGGGCGGGTTGAAAATAATACCAACTAGTCTAATCAACCCGAACTAACTCGACCAACTCGATTAAGAGGGGTTTTTTTTTATATATATTTATATGTTTTTATAATATATTTTTATATATCACATAATTTATATGACTATTTAAAAAATATAAAGTTGAAACTAATGTATTTTTTATGGTGATTGATTTGAACTTTAAATTCAATCTATATATATTTGTCTCATTATAACAAGTAACTAAAATATAACAATTGAATGTAAAAATAAAAAAAATTTAAAAACAAATATTAGTGGTCAGTTTGGACGGGTTAACCTGACCAAACTGACCAATTTCATTGGGCAAGTTACTATTTTTTTTTCTTAATTGGGCATGTTGCACTTAAATTTTTGTAACCCGATCTTTATATTGGGTTGAAAAAATTATAGCATAAACCGACCGACATACACCCCTACCAAAAATCATGAGTGTACTTCATGGAACTCACGGGACAAGCTATAATCTTAGAATGGCGTTCCAATCGATGGAAGCTCACTTTTTCCTTGTGACCCCTAATGGGTTGGGATTTAATCTTCTAAAAATACAAGATCTCCTCCAATGTTGGCGTAGTTTTGTTGTGATGAGCACAAAGGATATACTATCCTGACAAGAGTTCATATACCTAGAGGATGAACTGGAAGGGCACCACTCTGACTACAACGCATAAATTAGCAAAATAGCACTTTAAAATAAGGTGCGCACCCGTTTTCACGTGAGCCTAACTCCAAATGTCGAAGCCCCTATCTGTGCGCTTACTAGGCTTCTCTCCATGAATAGAAAGCTTATTCCATAATAATCCCAAAACACTTTGAAGACCTCGATGGGTCTCGTACTTCCTTAAATTATTATATATTTTGAATTTATTTACGTGTTGGTCCATCTCCCATAGTCTATCATTCAAAACCAATCTCGGAGCATCCTTCTGCTCCAGAATCTCCTCTGCCATCTCAACCTCATCTTGTTGAATCTTCTTAGGCATAATTTCTATGAAAAGAAGAAAAACCAAACAGTTAGCTACCCAAACTACCTAATATAGAAAGGGAGAAGTTAACCAATTAATACATTACAAATTTACAAACCTAATAATCGTGGTCCAAGTATAAGCAAAAATATAATTGCTATATAAAACATAAGAGAATGTCTAGTAAGAGCTAGGGTTGAACATTTAGGCTCAAAATCTCGGCCCACACCCAGTGCACCCACCTAGCTTGAACTCGTTAAACTCGGTACTAAAAAAATAATTAAAACAATTAGGTTCGGGTGCCACTCGAATGATATTCCAGGCGGGTATTGGATTGGCATTTTTAAATATTGAGTTTCAGGTGAAACCTTCACCCGATACATTATGTTTTTTCTTATTATATATATAAGTTAAACTAAATCCAACCCTAAATGTAACACTCACGATCCACGACATCCCGTTCCCCCTTCCTCTCCTCACGCAACTTCTTCTTCTTATTCTTCTCTTATGCATCTTCTTTTTCTATTTTGCTTCTTCTTCTTCCCTTCTCTTCTGTATCTTCTTCTTCTCTTCTGCTTCTTCTTACAGTGTATGTATCGTATATATATTATATGTTGTGTATATATTTATATATATATGAGGGAGAGAGGGGAGGTTAGATCTATTTTTTTTTTGTCTGATGATGGGAGTGAGTGCTGAGGAGATTAGATCTAAATTTATAATTATTTTAAAAAAATATATATTTTTTTAAAAAAATTTAGGTATATTGGGTAGAACCTACTAAACCCGATCGAAACCCAAAAAATTCAAAACCCGACCTACCTGCTCAATGTGCAACCCTAGTAAAGCATTGGTGATGCATTGCTAAAATATAATTTATTTTGTAAAAATTATGCTCCAATAATGTGTCAAATATTGTACTTGTGTCAAATTTGATACATAATTTAACATAATTCAAAAATTACATCACAATACACAGTTTACTTTTATATTTAGTTTTATGTCATTTTTATTATGCTATAATTATTTAGCTATAATATAAAATAATAAACTTTTTATATTTATAAAAAAAAAAGCATTATTATTTTATATTTTCAATAAAATATTTAAAGAGTATCAATCAAATATTAATTTTTGTATAATTTTATAATTGTGCATTGAAGTAAAATGCTAAATATTGTTGTAAATATATTAGGAATTTTTACACCACTGAAATTTCAAACTTTTTTTACTTTTTTTAATATGGGGCAGAATTTTTTTAAAAAAATACTGTGTAAGTTTTATACTGTGTACTACATTAAGTTTACACTGTTGTTCTTCGATTATTTTTTAGTTGTTTCACTTTTTAATTGTTCTTTTTTGTTGTTTTACGATTGTTTTATAAAAAAACAATATTTTGTAAAAAATTCCGTGTGACAGTAAAATTGTAAATTTTTACTCAAAATTTAATATTTTTATAAAAACTTTAATATATAATAAAATTATTTTTTATATCAAATACAACACAATGAATATATCTCCCATTGATGATAGTCTAAAGGAGTTATTTTATGATTTACCAACATCTTATACTAGATTTTTCTAAAAAAAAAATAAATAAATTATATTATTATATATTATAGCTATTTAGAATTTTTTTTTAAGTAATTAAAAATAATCTATTATATCAAAAATATGTATTTTCTTAAAGCAAGTCGAAAACATGTATTAAATAGTGTGCATTACACATATACAATTTTACAAGCTTGAAATATAATTTAATTTTTTTTTATAATATAAGTTCATTAGAATTTTTTAAAATTTCATAGCATATTCAATATAAGTACAATATACACTATGCAAAATAAATTAAATTAATAATATATGGAAAATAAGTATTAATATAGATCTATATATTTTTTGCCCACTTGTTTTATTTTTTGAAAAGTTCATAAACTCTTCTATATATACTTAGATATTACTTGAAACTTTATTTTAAAAAATTATAAATTATTGATAAAATTTATGTATCTCGAGTACTAATAATTTGATAATGAAAAACAAATAAAAAAAGCATATATATATTAGGGTAAATATAATTTATGAATTGGAAAAAAGACATCATTATTAATAAAAAAAAAAATAATGTCTTAAAAACCAAAAAAAAAAAAAAAAAAAAGCGATTTTGTCTTAATGGAAAGGTAAACGATTTATTAGGATAATGTTTGGAAAATGACAAAAACAATTGCGTAGTCGTCGAGAAAGACTTTATAATTAAACGTGTCAGAATACTGAACGGTGATGATTGAAGGGTCCACTATTGGAAACGGTGAAATGAGATGTAGCGAATCATTTTCCCTTTATCCTTATATGGATATAGAGTTTCATCTTCCATTTCTTCTTTCTCTTCCCAACTGCGAAAGCTGAGGAGATCGACAATCATACTTTAGCTAAAGCCCTAACCCGAATAATCGTATCGGATCACGTGAATTCGGATATTTGGATCCGGATCCGAATTGTTTCCATAACCTAGAAAGAAAGATTTGTAGGAGGAAAAAAGAAAGCCTGACCAGACCAAACCAAACCAAACCAAACCCTAACATTTGCCGATCTGAATCTTGAATTTGTTGGTGGAACTCTGATTTGAGTTCCCAAGCCATGACTCGACGGTGCTCCTATTGCTGCCACAATGGACACAACTCGAGGACGTGCCCGAATCGTGGAGTTAAGCTTTTCGGAGTCCGATTGACTGACGGGTCGATCCGAAAGAGTGCTAGTATGGGAAATCTCAGCCACTATGCTGGGTCGGGTTCGGGTGCTTTACAGGGTGGACCTAATGTTCCGGGTTCTCCCGGTGACACACCGGACCACGGTGCTGCTGCTGATGGTTACGCTTCCGAGGATTTCGTTCCCGGGTCGTCTTCCAGTTGTCGTGAAAGGAAAAAAGGTTCGGTTCATATGTATTTACACACACTCACACGCTTACAGGCTGAAATTATTGTTTTTTCAGTAAAGTTGTTTAGTTGAGATTTTCATTTTGGAAATTTTGACTATGTGTTGGTACATCTTTGGAACTTAGAGTAGAAGCAACCAAGTTAATATTTTTTTTTAACTAGTTTTAATCGGATTTTGTTTGTCATATCATAAATCCTGGGATTTTGTTGTTATTTTCTTATGAATAATTTGACTGGAACAGTAAATTTGTTTATGAACAGTTTTCTTTGGATAATACAAGTTGAAGTTAAATGTAGAGTTTCAAGTGCTTTGAGTTGTGATTTTAAATGTATATATTGTCTCTTTAGTGAAGTGGATTTTTTTTACTGGAAGTACAAGATGTCCTTGAGCTTTGGCTGGTGTGATAACTGGGTAAAAGTAAGCATGGAAGAAGATTTTGTCTTGTATAAATGTCTTATGTTGTGCTTCTTGTAGCTGTAGTATAATATTGTTTTATTTTTTTGCCAAGAAATTTCAAGATAAGGATTATAACAGGAGATAAAGCTAATAATTACTTTTGTTGGCTGTACCATACACGTCAATTTGTCTTTGGAATATCTATTAATTTCTAAGTTTGCAGGTGTTCCTTGGACTGAGGAGGAACATAGGATGTTTCTACTTGGATTGCAGAAGCTTGGGAAAGGTGATTGGCGTGGAATTGCCCGGAACTATGTTATCTCAAGGACACCTACCCAAGTGGCAAGCCATGCCCAGAAATATTTCATTAGGCAAACTAATGTCTCCAGGAGAAAAAGACGATCGAGCTTGTTTGATATTATAGCAGATGAAGTCAGTACCTTCTTTCATGTCATTTTTTCTTATGTCTAATTTTTTAGTTGATCTTCAAAGATGACGTATATTAATATGCTATCATTGCCCTTTTTACAGGCAGCTGATGCTTCGATGGTGCCTCGAGACTTCTTGTCTGTTAACCATCCACAACAAGAAGTTCAAAGCGATAACACCTTGCCTGATCCCCCTGCTCTTGATGAAGAATGTGAATCAATGGATTCAACCAACTCAAATGATGGAGAACCTGCACCTCCAAAGCTTGATAATAGCCCTCAGTCTTGCTATCCGGTGATATATCCTGCATATATTTCTCCATTTTTTCCATATCCAGTTCCAGTTTGGTCACATTATGATAACGACACAGACGTAAACAAAGAGACTCACGAGGTGCTGAAGCCAACAGCAGTTCATTCAAAGAGCCCAATCAATGTTGATGAGCTTGTAGGCATGTCCAAACTGAGTTTAGGAGAGTCTATCGGTGATGATGGTCCCTCACCTCTCTCTCTGAAGCTGCTTGATGGCTCTTCTAGGCAGTCAGCATTCCATGCAAATCCTGGCTCTAGCAGTTCAAACATGAATTCTAGTGGCAGCCCAATCCATGCACTTTAAATGGAAATGATCCCTAAAACTAGGATTGTAGATCAGCCAAGTGGTGATAAGCACTACAGGTTACTGTTAATACAAGACTAATAATATGTGCAGTCTGGTTTGGCTTTCCATCTTAATTTTTCTTTGTGGGATCGAACTAATAAATCTAGCTTCTTTTTCTTATTTTTAAACTTTGTTTAGGTGTTGGGCTTTAGGCTATGTAGTATAGTTATATATCCTGAAAAGAAAGAAGAAAAAGGGTATTTGAATCTGTCCTTGGCGTCTGCTCCTTCAGTTATTTGTTTATAGTTCTTCATTCAGATTTCAGACCCATAAGTGTTTGCTTATGTAGGGTGATAGTAGGCCATTCACTTGGTTATATTTCCCTATTTCACATTCTCCATGAACTCGTGTATATTTTCCTATCTTATATACAACAAGTAGTACTAAGGGCAGTCGCAATCAATTTTGTCTGTTGAGTGAGTTTTTTGAGTTATGTTATTATGAAGTTTTGTTTATCTTAAGGAATTCATATTGAAATTGAGTTATATATGGAAACGTTTTTTGTTGTTTTTTTTCATATGTGGTCGTGTTTTTTCTCAACTGCAATTTTCTTTCCCCCCTTTTGCTCGAATGAAAATTTTTGTTTTGAGTTTTCATTTATTTGTTCTTATTACATCTGGAAACATGTTTTTAAGTGTTTAAATCTTTATATTTTCTATTAAAAAAATATGTACATTTTTGCATGAGTAATTTTAATCGTAAAAGAAATGGATGTGAAAAAAAGAAAGAAAATAAAAACGTTTGACCACATGTAATGAAATTGGGGGCCATATGAATTTGAGAATGGAGGTTCGATTAATAATAAAAACATGTGATTTTCGTAAGAGAAACAAATTCAATAATTTTTTTTCCCTCTTCTAATGTTTCTTGAATGGATTATCATAATTTAAAAATGCTAACTAATAGCAATAGCTAGGTGCTTTTTTTTTTTTTTTTTTTTTTTAAATACAATGCTACTTTTTTAATTAAAAGATTCATAATACAAAGACATTGGAGAAGGTGTAAATTCCTCCAACCATATATATTCAGTGTCCAAAGAAAAAAGATATTTAGCTAATTAGCAACAATATTCATATAAATTAATAAACATGAACGATCATTTGACTACCATAAAAGAATTGTATTGAACTTGACACTAAAATATGAACAACAATATTCACATATGACTAAAATATGAACACTCCTGAAAAACTTGACACTAAAAGAGAAATGTCTGCTGAAAAACAATAAAAATCAGAAACATTAATTTGAGTAGATTGCAATTCTATAACCACCATAAAAAAATTAATCTCTATAAAGTGAACCGAAGTATAAAATATAAAAATTATTTGACTATTACAAACCATACTTTTAAATCATTGTCTACATCATTTCCAATTTTAAGCATCTCTCAAAAAAAAATTGATATATCAACAACAATCTCACCTTTAAAATTTCTTAATGTAGCACCAAAAACATATAGATGAATCACAGTATTAACTTCTAAATATATATTAAACTATATCGAATTAACATCATATAATTAATATTGTAACAAAAATATTTTTAAAAAAAGAGTTTAAGAGGGTTTTTTTTTTTTTTTGAACAATCAAGAGGGTTATAATTTGGAAAAAAGAAATCCTATTTGTTCTAATTTGTATGTATTAATGGTAAATATATATTAAAATCTAATGAAAAAAAAAACATTTCATCAAATATAAGTGAGAAATACAAGTGTTGTATTGTGTATAATAACTTGGTAGCCTACTCTACATTATCTCATCAATTAGTTGTGTAAACTAATACTTGAGGGTGCATTATGATTGTGTTTTTTTGAAATAAGGTGCATTATGAACTTGTTTGATTGAATTTGTTTCATTTTTTTTTACATTTTTTTATAAATATTTAATTTTAATTTATTATAAATAAATACTTAAATTTAATTTTTAACAGTAATAATACCTTAATTATAATTTTAAAACTTTTATAAATATCTGATTAGTACAAGTTATTAAATTTTTATTTTTTTAAAAAAATAAATTTAAATATACCAATCAAAAAATAACATATAGTTATTATTTAATTTAAATAAAATAAAATAAGTTGGTAGCCTAATTGGGTAAGAGAGCAATGAAAGAGAAAAATGAGAGCGATGATGAATGTTTTGAACCCAAACAGAGCTATGGCCACCAGACCATCACCATGGCCATCCAACTCCAAGAGACCTTCTTCACTCAGATCCCCACTACTCTCCCTCACCTTTCTCTTCTGCCTCTTCCTCTTCTTTCTTTCTTACTACTTTCTCACCCCTAAATCCCTTCTCTCCAAATCTTCTTCCCCTTGCAACTCATTCCATGGACAAAAGTTCCTCTGGTACGCCCCCCACAGTGGTTTCAGCAACCAGCTCTCCGAGTTCAAGAACGCCCTTCTAATCTCTGCCATTTTGAACAGAACCTTACTTATTCCTCCCATTTTGGATCACCATGCCGTTGCTCTCGGTAGTTGCCCCAAGTTCAGAGTTTTGGAACCGAATCAGATTCGCTTCACGGTTTGGGATCATGTCGTTGACCTTATTCGCACCAAGAGGTATGTCATTTCGATTTGAACCTTTGTTTGTTGAGATTAGGGTGACAGTTCAATTGGGTTTTGTTTAATTTTTCATGTTTATAACACCAATGCGAGAAATTCACTTAACCCCTTGTTCGGTCGGATTGATTTCTGTGATCGAAATCGAATTTAATGGTGTTAGGATCCTTTTTTTAAATTGCTTGTTTGTGGTGATTGTGATTTATATAAATGTTATTCGTAATCATGTATCTCCCTTTTCTTGTAGGTATGTCTCCATGGCTGACATCATTGACATTTCATCTTTAGTTTCTTCATCCTTAGTTAGAGTCATAGATTTTAGGATCTTTGCTTCATTGTGGTGCAATTTGGATATAGATAGTACTTGTTTCCATGAATTGGATTGGCAATATTCTTTGTTTGATAGCCTAAAACAATGTGGATCTTTTTTATCTGGGCTTGATGGTAGTGTAGCTAAGTGTTTATATGCTGTGGATGAAGACTGCAGAACTACAGTTTGGACATATCAAAATGGAAATGAGGATGGAGCATTGGATTCTTTTCAACCTGATGATCAGCTCAAAAGGAAAAAGAAAATTTCCTATGTTAGGAGACGGCGAGATGTGTATAAGCATCTCGGACCTGGTTCTGAAGCTGACTCTGCCACTGTGTTGGCTTTTGGTAGTCTTTTTACTGCTCCTTACAAAGGTTCAGAGTCATACATTGATATACATGAATCCCCAAGAGATCAAAGAGTACAAAATCTGATTGATAAGATTGAATTTCTCCCATTTGTCCCTGAAATTGTAAGTGCAGGAAAGAAGTTTGCTCGTGAGACCATTCAAGCTCCTTTCCTTTGTGCACAGCTTAGATTACTAGATGGACAGTTCAAGAACCATTGGAAGACTACTTTTATGGGATTAAAACAGAAAATAGAATCTCTTGGAGAGAGTCTTCATCCTATTCATATTTTTGTGATGACTGATCTTCCTGAAGCTAATTGGACTGGAAGTTACTTGGGTGATTTGGCTGAAGATTCACGCCGGTTTAAACTGTTTTTTCTCAAAGAGAGTGATCAGTTGGTTGTACAAACATCAAAAAGACTTGTGGAAGGAAATCACGGGATGAGTTATGGGTTTCTTCCAGAAATTCGTGATGTTGATAGTAAGGTGACCAAGCATTGTGGCCCTTCAAACTTACCCGATGTGCTTCTATACGTGGAGGAAACCATTTGCAGCTGTGCTTCGCTTGGATTTGTTGGAACTTCAGGTTCAACTATTGCAGAGAGCATAGAGTTGATGAGAAAGTTTGGGGTATGTTAAACTCCAACTGGGACCGCTTTGGGAAAACTGGCCTTTGATTCCTAAATTCTTGTTGAGATTGTATTTATCAGACCCTCCAAAACAAAATTGGATTGGTTAGACAGGTTTACTGAATGCTGATCAAAAGAGCAAATTTCAACCCTGTAAAACAGTTTGCCAAGATCATATGGTCAGTTATCCTCACTTGAGTTTCTCTCCAATAATCTTGAAGTGGAACTGGTTAAACCTGTTTTTATATACAATTTTGATGATGCTATCAGCATATTCATGTATACTCATTCATCACTTATAAACAGTTATTCAATAGAAAACTTTTTCTATCTTGGTTGGTACTGAAATATTTCAGATCACTGTCTTTTACTTTTAAACTGTTTCCTTTCTCGTACGAATTTGATTACCAAGTCTTGGATTGTGGAGAAGTTACAGTAGAAAAATCTCATTACATAGTCTATAAGCATCGTTAAGCTATTAGGTACCAGTGGTGCTAACACCACTTAGAGGCGGCATTTTGTGATTGATTAGCTATGTTCCATAAAAATTATTGTATTAAATTGTATGAGATCCATACTTAATTGCACAAATAACAATTTGACACTTTGGAGGGTGTTAGACACCACTAGTGCTTTTAGCATTTTATTGCTTAATGGAGGAAGGTGGCGTTCGCGATAGATTGCTTAGTCGTTGTCCAGGCTATTTGCAGTCAACTTTTATTGACTTAACACATACAAGTTTAAAGAAAAGTGGTGTTTCCAGTGGCAGACGGATGAGTAACACGTAAGAACCTGCCCTTGGGAGGGAAACAATAGCTGGAAACAACTACTAATACCCTGTAAAGAGCGATGATCGATAGTTGGTTTGAGAGGATGATCAGCCACACTGGGACTGAGACACGACCTAGACTCTTACGGGAAGCAGCAGTAGCAATTTTTCGCAATGGGAGAAAGCTTGACGGAGCAATGCTATGTGGAGGTAGAAGGCCTACGGGTCATGAACTTTTTTTCCCGGGGAAGAAGCAATGACGGTACATGGGGAATAAGCATCAACTAACTTTGTGCCAATAGCCGTGATAATACAAAGGATGCAAGCGTTATTTAAAATGATTGGGCGTAAAGTGTCTGTAGGTGGCTTTTCAAGTCTGCCGTCAAATCCCAAGGCTCAACCCTAGATAGGCGGTGGAAACTACCAAGCTAGAGTACGGTAGGGGCATAAGGAATTTCTGGTGGAGCAGTGAAATGCGTAAAGATCGAAAAGAAAACCAACGACAGTAGTATTTTTAGGTACTATTGCATGTAATGTATGTTTAACGGTTTTAGAACCATCAATGATTAGTGATCCTGCAGATCCATTTGCAACTTCTTAGAGATATTGCTTTAATGGTATTTTTTTTTTCTCGTATTTCAAATACTTAATAAAGTACTAAATAAATTATTGGGTGTTTTTTTAATAGTTTCAGTACATGTGGAATTATTAACAATACATTCCTTCACAATCATTAATAACGCATTTTTGTTTTCCAAAAATAAAATTTTTAAAAACAAAAATCTTACGTTTATTTTCTGATTAAAAAATTAGAAAACAAAAGTGTTCCTAAAATGCACCTATTTATTTTACTAGAAAAAAAAAACCCCAATTCATATAACACTAAATTCTTATTTCCTTCACCATCTACCTTTAGCCTCCCTTACCCTTTTTCTCTTCGCCATCTCTACCATTCTAGTTCGACAACCACCCACCAGCCACCATTGATGGAGACAAGACTCACTCCTTATCACCAACCATCACGACTACAGAACCCCCTCCTCTCTTGACTCACCCGCGACTCAAACTGAGTCTATTCGCTTTATGCCAAGCTCGGTCTAAAACCCTCGACTCGCCATCTGATATCTGACTGGTGGAAGTGGCCTGGCTCCGTTACACTCTCCTTCTCTTTGAAATTCTCTCCACCCCCACCCTAAGAAATCCACCCCGATTGAGAGAATGAGAATGGTTCCAGGCCGTGAGCTTTGGCGGAAAAGGGGTTGGGAACGACCGAAGTTGGATCGGGCTATGGCTTTGGCGGGAAAAGGGTCAGGGACGATGGAAAAAGGGTCCTAGATTTGATCTGTTGGATCTAATATTTTTTTTCTTTTGGATTTGATTTTGGTTTTTGTTTGATTTTGTGAGATTTAGATTTGATATGGTGACATGTGTGGTGTGTATAAAATTATGTGGCATTTGGTAGTATTTTTTTTTTAAAATCTTCCTATTTTTAAAATTGAAAAAGTGAAAATATTTTTCAAAAACATGTTTTATAAAACTGTTTTCATTTTTCAATTTTTTAATTAAGACGATTTTTTTTTTTTTTAAAAAAAAAAAATCACTTTCAATATTTTAAACAATTTTTTTTAATCAATATTTTGGACTCTGACCAGACCTGGACCCTAATCCCCTCACGACCCGGACCTAGACTCGACTTAAATAAAATAATAAAAAAAAAAAAGAACTTTACAGAACACACTTTTATTTTCTGTTTTTAAAATTAAAAAACAAAAGTTATTTTGGACTCTGACCAGACCCGGACCCTAATCCCCCCACGACCCGGTCCTAGACTCGACTTAAATAAAATAAAAAAAAAAAGAACTTTACAGAACACACTTTTATTTTCTATTTTTAAAATTAAAAAACAAAAGTGGTTACAAAACACATTTTTATTTTTCAAAAACAAAAATTTTGTGATTAAAAAATTAAAAAATAAAAGTGTTACCAAACGTCACTTTAGTTTTTAACTTTTCAAATTTGGTTTGTGATGTTTTTTTTTTTTTTTGGTTTATTTGTTTTGTATTTTAACAGTATTGATTTGGATTTAAAAAATTATAACAGTAGTAGTGGTTGTTGCAGTGGTTGGGATGGTGGTGGTGTGGTTGCGGTGAGGGTGGTTTCAGTGTTGGTGGTATAATGGTGGTTGTGTAATGGTGGGGTTGTTTCAGTGGTGGAATGGTGGTCATTAAGTTAAGGGTTTCAAAAAGAAAGAAGAAAGAAAAAGGGAAAATTAAAAAAAGAAAACAAAATAAGAAAACAAAATGTTTTTATATTTTAAAATAATTTATAATTTTGTTTTAAATTAATTTATTTTTAATCTTTAATTTTATTTTTAAATATTTATTTACGTGAGCTAATAATATTGTGTCATATGTTCATTGTGTTCACGTAGACAATACTCTATGTATATATAGACAACCAAGATGATAGTTAAATGTCAAAAATAGATGGAACTGACTAAATGCTAACTGAATGTGGGTTTCGAGGGGTTTTATCGATAAAATTTGAATTTTGTGAGTTAATTGCTAGTGAAGTGAAAATATTTGGTGTTATGCTATAATTTATTCTTAATTATAATGATTTATAAAGAAAAGATATATTAATTCTTGTTTTTGGGGGGTGGGGAGAGAAAATGGGAATTTTTATGAAAAATCAAAGAAAGTCCATTACATGAAGATATGGCTCATAGAACAAAATCAACAATAATAGACATACCAAGCCGTTTACAATAATCTAGAAGAAAATTTTAACATCAATCTCAACTAAGGATCCAATAAGTCACCATCAATCAAACATAAAACATTATGTGAAGAATATTAAGTCTTCAAACTAAATGAATATTTGATGAAATTCACCTACCAATGGATATCTTCCAATGACTTCCAATAAAAATTAGGATATAACAATTATATTATTTAGATCATAAATAAGAAAAATAAACAAATGGCAACTATGATTTGGCATTCAACCAAAAAGAACATGAAGTACCACAAAACACAACGTCAATAGTCAGATCTGAAAAACTATGAGAGAAAGAAATAAGGACATCCCAGAAAATAATCGACAAAAACCCGACTATCCAAAAGAAAACAAATTCCTCTCTAATTTTCAGAATAATAACAATCCATGCTAATCTAGTTAGGTGGTGAAAAATACCATTATTAAAACAAAGGCAAAATAAATCAAAGACAAGTATCAAAGAACCACCACCATTAAACCACTATTTTCCTTATGAGGTCAACCACATAATTCTGTACCAAAGTGATCGTCTCTCGACAACCCATCCCGCAGCAATCCATAAAATGTTGAATACCACACGTGACAATAATTATGCGGTTCTATCTCGAAACTAATTAATTAGTGATGAGTGGAGTAGCACATGTTCTAATACATGACTCAGTATTTTTATATTTAATCCAAGTGAGACAATATTCTCCAATATCTCTTCTCAAAATAGTGGATATTTTTTCTCACCAATCTTGAATCACCTTATCACAAGGTGTGTTATTTGCTCGCTTTATTTTTTTTTAGATCTCAAGCGTCTTTGCACCATTTAAATCTCGTAGGATTGGCTAACCATCTGGTTAGGCATGGATCGAAAGCCCGTTGGAGATATGGCTATGATACCACGACAATAATCATGCGATTTCATCTCAAAACAAATTGGTGATGAGTGGAGTAGCCTAAGGGGTGAGCAACGGTCGGTTTGGTCAGTTTTTACACAAAAAAAAATCTAAAATTCGATTTTCATGGTTATAATCCGAAAACCGACTGACCATTATACAAATCTAAAATAACTGACCTTTTTAATCTACGGTTTGGTCGGTTTCAACTGACCAAACCGAACTTCGTTTTTAAATTTTTTATAATTATTTGAAAACTAAAAAAAAATTAGAGTATTGTATCAAATATCATATAATTTAAGAATAAATCTTTCTTACTTAAATAAATAATGTAAAATAATTTTTTTTAAATTTGTTCAAATTATTTGTGCTACTAATATGGTAATGAGTTATATTAAAAAATTTGTATTATTTTATAAATGTGTGTATATAATACGTAAATGCATCAAATTATAATAAAATAAAGTAATTAATAATTGAGACTTTAAATAAAAAAAATATGAGTAAAACTAGTTTAATAAAATTGCATATTAAATATGTACAAAAATAATATATTATATATAATATATATGTTCGGTCGGTTCTCGGTTTAGTCGATCGGTTTGCCATTGACACTAAAACTGACCATGTTAAGGCGGTTTTAACCGAAGGCGGTTTTTTCGGTGTCGGTTTTTTTGGTGTTCGGACGGTCGGTGTATTCAGTTTGGTCGGTTTCTTGAATTTTTTGCTCACCCCTAGAGTAGCCCATGTTCTTATATATGACTCAATATTTTTTACATTTAATCCATGTGAGACAATATTCTCCAATAACCTCTAACCCAAACTCCTGCCTGCAACCCACCACTATTTCTTCGAGTTGTAGTGACCGGAGGCCACCCCATTGACATTTGAAACGAAAATCACCACACACCATCTCAGAATAAGCAATGACATGTCGCGCCTCTGCCACTAACCACCAAACCAGTCAAGTGGGATTCATTAAACAACACCCATGACCGTCCCAAAAGAGATCAAACAAAAAAGGAAAAGGAAAGGTACTTCAATAGAAACTCACATAGGATACCGAGTCTGACTGAGATCCCCATGCCATAACAATTACTCCCGACCAAAGCCCTACCCAAGTCCATAGAAGAGTCGGCCAGATTGACCAGATGCAATCAAGGTTCTCTGACGGCTAGGTTATAAAGAGAGGAAAATCCTACCACGGATTAATTCTAATATATACTTCTACACAAGGCCAGCCGTAGGCATAGGCGGATTCGGGGGCCCAAAATAAAAATAATAAATTTCATTAGGCTTTTATTAAAGTAAAATTAAGTGTACTATAAATAATAAATATTCATAACTTAGTTGGTTGAGGTGTATGACATATTATAGAATGTTAAGGGTTTGAATCCCATAATATTTTTTTACAATATTTTTTGGGGCTCCATATTTAATTCATCTTGGACACATATATTCATAGGACCGGTCCTACTTCAACATATATAAATATTTGTATGTATAGATATATTTCTTTTTTAACTTCTAAGATTTATTTATTTATTTTTATTTTGAAATAGCTTATAAAATTACAAATATAAGTTTTAAAATGTTTTTTAGCAAATTTAAAATTATCAAAATTTAAATATTAATATTAATTTAAAATAAGGACATTACTAATTCAAAATTAATTATTTTATATTTGAACTAATAATTACGAAAACTACTAGGAAATGAGTAATATATATTTTACAATTACATATATTTTTTCAAAATAAATAATAAATATAAAATATATTTCTCCAATAATTTTGTAATTACATATTTATCCAAACATTAACTTTTATAATTAGTAAATATACCTTTACATTTTTACATGTTCTATTATTTTCACTTTACATTTCCTTAGTTAAAGCTGAGGTTGAGGTTAGGTACCTTCTTAAATTTGTCGGTTAACAAACAAAAGAGTAAGAATATTTATAATGTATTAGCATTAAACCCCAAAATTGATTTGACAGCAACCTTGTTGTTGGTTCATATTTTTTTTTTTTAGAAAAAGCGTTTATATTATAAATTCAAATAGTTATACCTCGTGGTCGTTACACAATATATTATTAGGTAAAACCGAAATCGGGATAGACTTAAACACTTGATGAGCAAACACCCATTTAACTACATTATGAGCGACAAAGTTACAAGTTCTACTTATATAAGTAAAATTACAATATATTGTTAGGTTGTCGTTGGTTCACATAAATAAATATGCTATTGGATTTTGGAAGTAATAAATACGATCTGATAATGAATAAATGATGATTGATGAGTCCACTATCTTCATGACCCACCTACACTACACTAACACTACTCAGTGCATTTCATCTCATGGGTCGGTGTATTTTTATTTTATTTTTGACCCTCAATTAAAACATTCATAAAATAAAGCTAATAATAACAAAATTATAGTTTTTTTAATGTTAAACGATGCGTATAATAGCATAAGTTTAGCTTATTTAATAGAATGTTATTTTTATTATTTTTTTTTTGAACTCAATTATTTTTTCTTTATATTTTAAAGAATGAGCTATAATAACTCAAATTTAATTACTTATTTGATGAAAAATTTAACTCCTTTGATAGGAATGCTCACCATCCATGATGTCAGCCATTGGAATATGTAAAATTTGTGATACATTTGAATCAATTTTTTTTTTTTTAAAAAAGAATACTATATTTAGCACCTTCTTTTATAATTGTGATAAAAAAAATTAACTTCAAGAAATCTACAAAATAGAGTCATTAAATTTTATTAATTTTATTTTGAATGGAAACTTTTTATTAATTAAAAAATTATATATAAAGTTATTTTTTAACTTTATATATATAAAGTTATTTAAATAACTAAATAAAAGGTAAAAAAAAATTAATTATAAAATACATTAATTGATAACAAATAATTAAATAATTAAACCGAAAACAAATAATTAAATAAAAAATGTGAAATATATTGTGTAAATTTGTTCTGCATACTAGTTTTCAAGTTGGCAGGGATTTAGGAATAAAAAAAATATCATTTTTACTCTGTGTTTTGCAAAAGTTACCAATTAAAATTTGTTTTTTGTTAAATAATAAAATGGACCTTGTATTTCTAAAATGGCATAAATAGGACCATGAACTGATTTTTTGTCAGACTAAAATTTAATAAAAATCCGATCTAAATGTGTTATGACAAAATTGTTTACATTTTTTTTTTTGTATATGTTTGAGTTATGAATTGTCTTCAAGTTAGTTATATTAAAAAAAAATTGTTGAAAATTAAGCTTAGGGTTCTATTTTTACCATTTTAGAAAATATATGGTCCATTAAATATCATTTAACAAAAAATAATACATATATTCATATATAGTAGAACCTCTATTTAAGAATACTCTATTCAAGAATAACCTTTATAAATAAGAATAACCTCTAAATTGTAATTAGTTATATATTTTTTAAGTTCTGTATTAACAAAGTATACCTCTATATAAGAATAATTATATCTTAATAAAATATATACATGTATTTTGTAAATTTATTTATGTAAAATTAATAATTTTATTTTAAATTATAATACATGTATGAAATTATATTTACTCTAAAATATTTCTATTATGATATAGTATTAATGATTATTTATTGTTATTATTGTTACATTGATATTTTTTGGTTTTTTATTTTTTTTTTCTAGTGTAACTCTATTTAGTTATAACCTCCCAATTAGAATATAATTTACTTGGTCCCAAGTTTATTCTTGGATAGAGATTCTACTGTGTATATATATATACATATGCAGTAATTTACCTCCAACGAGACTGCATTTGTTGCACCATGCATATATCCGTGTACTGTAGTCACGACATATATATTTTTTTTTGTATTTAATTAATATTTATATATATTTATATTAGTGTATTTATAAAATTAAGAAATTTAGAAAAATTTAACACGTTGAAAATAATGCACTTCTTTAAAAGTGGCACACTGATATACTCCTACATGTTTCGACATTCGAGAGACTTGTTTAGTCTCTTTTTTTTTCATGGTCGTGTACATTATAGTTATTTAAAACATTCTATAAAATTTAAAAAAATTTAACACGCCGAAAATAAAATTCAAACTTTCTGTCGCGTGAATCTTTTATTTAGAGGAGTGCATTGTAAAAGTACATTATAATATTTTTTATGTAAATTTAAATATGAATACTATAAATTATTTTTATTTTTAATATTATGATTTAAGTAAAAATTTATTATGTATTTTTTAAAAAAATTACACAGTAAAAATAATACAAATTTAAACACACATTAAAATTAAAATTAGACGCACTAGATATCATATTCTTATTTACCAAGAGTACGCATGCTTTATATTACACAATAGAACATTATAAAATTAAAGCATAGTCAATGCTACATAATAAAAGTATTACAAACTTAAACATACATTTAAAAATTAAAATTAAACACACCAAACACATTAAATGAAAAAAATAATAACATAGATATGAACCTTCAAAGATAAAATAAGATACAACAATTCAATAATGTGGAAGACTATTTCCTGATCTATCGAGATAGTCATAATATGGACTATAAACTTGTGAGTCATTTTTAGTTCTTTCACCTTGATCTTGAGGTCGTTGGCCTTCATCTTCAATGTCGTGTCTCGAATATTGAGATGCTCAATATTGTGATCCTTGATATTGTGACCCCTGATATTGTGATCCCTGATATTGAGATCCCTAACATTGTGATCCCTGATATTGAGATCCCTGGTATAGATATCCCTGATATTGAGATCCCTCATATTGAGATCCTTCTCATTGTTCTCCAACTTCGGATATTTGTGCTCTTTCATGTAAATTCATCTTTTTTTTTACTTTGAATGTACTGACGAACCTCTAGATCGGATATAGAATTCAAATCCGTGAATAAAATTTTTTGGTCAGCCTTTTTTCTATGACGTTCATTTATATTCTTCTTACTCTTTTCAAAAACTTGAGTGAGTTCTTTATTTTGTTCCATTAGTTTGTTGAATTAACCATTACCTAATTGTTTTTCCTTTAATTTTTTCACACCACATGGTCTTTTGTTGGATAAGTATTGATTTCCTCATTGTTCATGTTTGGATCAAATGAACTCATATTGGTGGATGTCGATGTTGGAGACTCAAAATTGTGAGATGATAATTTGGATGAAGTGAAATTAGGACCTTCGTGTTAGAATCTACGTGGTGCATTGATGTTGTCATCATTGAGAACTTTTGAATACCTTTGATGATGTGTCACAAATGATCAAATTTAAAACTTTTGTCGTGTTTTTTATCTTGGGTTAATAACATTTTTGCTTGAATTAACTGTTACAATATAAATTAAATAATAGCGTCAATAAAAGGTAAAAGAATAAGATAATAACAATTACTAAATTATAATCACAAACACTTACAATGTCTCTTGCTGAAGCACCACTTGGATTTTTATTTTCAATTTGGTTGGTACATCTCCTTAATTTTGCATCTGCACTATTAATAGTAGACATTTGAGTTTGCAAAGATCTTACTGGTTGAGGTTTATTACTAAATTTTCTATCTTTGTGGTACTCTGATTCATCTCTTGCTAAAAAATTATTACCTGTTTGGTTTCTTCCTATAATTGGTTCTTGAGAAATGTTAACATAGACACGACGCAAGTGCACATCTTCCTCTACTGAGTAAGAAGAACCACGAATGATTTTTTTTTTTTTTTGAAGAAAATGTAGCTATTTAGAATATGTTGAAGAGATCTGATCAAATGGAATGAGAAGTGTGAGATTATATAGGGAAGGAAAATACACTGTAACAGTTGAGATCGTGGTCAAATAATTTCAGCGGCCAAGATTAAACCGCGAGATTTCTTATCTTCTAATTTTAGATTCAGAAGATAAGGATGTGATGTGACAACACACTACAACAGTTGAGATCGTGGTAAAATAATTTCAGCAACCAAGATTAAACTGCTAGATTTCTTATCTTTTAATTTTGAATTCAAAAGATAAGGATGTGATGTGACAATATACTGTAATAGTTGATATCGTGGTCAAATAATTTAAGTGGCCAAGATGGAGACGAAGGACAGAGAGAGACAAGCAAACTTTTGCCATTCAACAATTCGTTTAGGAATTTTGATATAGGTCTAAAGTGATTCGAGTAAGACTTTGAGAGAAATCATGGGTTTTTTTTAATTAATATCTTAACCAAAGTGTGTCGGCCCTGATCCAAAATTAAAAGTACTAGGGCGGGTGGAGTGGGGCAGCGACCCAAATAAAACACATTTATTGTGGGTTAGGGGTTGCCCTGTCGGGTCAGAGCCCCATCTTGAACCGCAAAATAAACCCACCTTGCCATCCCAATATGGCAAAATTAAAGGGAGAAGGTTGAATATGATTACAAGAAGCAGTTTAAACATTATTAAGAGAACAAACAAAAATAGGGTTGAAAGACTTGTATTGAGATTGTGAACCAGTAGTTGTGGGGGACTGCAACTGAGTTGGTTGAATGACATTAAGACCACGATTACGATGATCTTCTATTATAATAGCCTTGGAGTCTCGATCCTTAACGAAATAGTGGTTAGGATAGAACTCAATATAGGCATTATTATCAAAGAAAAATTCAGAGACACTAATCAAATTTTTGGTAATTTGAGGAACATATACCATATTGTTAAGAGTAAGGGATTCGGAAGAAAAAGGAATGTGAAAGACTTTCTTACCAATATTGTGGATAGATAGACCTGCACCATCACCCATGTGAAGTTATTCATGACCAAAATATGGTTCTTTATGAGTGAAAGTAGACTCATCAACAGTGCAATGACTAATAACACCAGAATAAGGGTACCAAGAAGCATCAAGCACAATATCTGTTGTGGCTATGTTATGTTGGCAACACCAACACCAACACCAAGAAATTCCATAAATCATTAGTAACATCGAGTAGCAAGATGACCTGGTTTGGAGCACAACTGACAAACAGGTCGAGATCTAGAAGGATTTGATGTTGATGGTGGAGAAGAACTTGATATAATACCTTGACCAATTGAAGAAGTGGAATTATTGGAGAAAGATCCACCTTGAGGGAGAAAAACATAAGGGTTCCAGCTAGTATGACCTCTACCAAAGGGCATGCCATTTAGATTGAAGGAAGATCTAGAATCATTCAAAGAAGGATATTACAATTCCTAACAATATTAGCATAATTAAGATCTTAAATTGTAATTTCCTCATTTTAAGCCTCCATTGGGCCTTTACACCTATGGAATGATGGCTCTTATGCACGAGTACGTCACTTTGGATGCTTCATAGAATGACGACTCACCCTACAAACCAACACGAGTGTTTCCAGTGTGCTTGACCTGGGGTAATTTCATGATGGGTGACCTCCTGGGAAGTTTTCCCAAGAAGTGTGCGATTGAGGACAAAGCATGCTGGAAACACTTGTGTTGGTTTGTAGGGTCAGTCATCATTCCATGAAGCAGTCAAAGTGACGTACTCGTGTATAAAAGCCATCATTCTGTGGGTGTAAGGGACTAATGGAGGCTTGAAACGGGGACGTTACAAATGGTATCAGAGGTTTGACCCAGTCGGAAGTGTGGTCGACGAGGACGTCAGACCCTATAAGGGGGGTGATTGTGACAGTTAGTAGTCCTGTGATCCGTAAGGAGAAATACCAGGTAAGCTGTGCAATCCCATACTACCTGGGGAATGTCAAGTGGAATGATTCTGAGACTGTGTAGGTATGGGACTACACAGTTGAAGAGGGCTTAAATGGATTGATTGGTACTACCTATATCAACAAGATGCATCTTCTTTTCTGCTAGCCCATCATGAAAGAACTCTACAGTTAAGCGTGCTTAGCTCGGGGTAATTTCAGGATGGGTGATCTAGTGGGAAGTTTCCCAAGAAGCGGGCGAGTGAGGATAAAGCACGCTGGAAAGACTTGTGTTGGTATGTAGGGCCAGTCATCAGTCCAGGAAGCAGCCAGAGTGATGTGTTCTTTAACTATAACATGGTGACAAATCGATCCAAGGTGATCAATAAGAGATTTAATGTGTGAAAGATATTCATTGATAAACATAGTTCCTTTCTTGATGTTTTGTAGTTGATTAGTAAATTGATCAACCTTAGCACTAGTCTAAGTTGCAAAATATTCCTCAAGAGTGTGCCAAACCTGAGCTGAAGTGTCATTGCCAACCACGTGAGTGAGAACTCCTTTAAGCATAGAAGAAAGAAGCCAATAATATAGGAGTTGATCTTGCTGCTCCCATTGATGAAATAAAGGATTAATCCGATTCGCAACATGATCTTTATCAAAAATAAATTTTTAAGGCTGATTGACTTGATCAGCGATGTAATCATGGAGATTGTGACCTCAAATTGCAAAAACCACTTGAGGATGCTAGAGAAGGAAGTTATTATTACCGAGATTCACAAAGAGCTTATGTGAGAAAACAACGAGATGAAACGAATGAGTTGGAGCTACAAGGAATTTACAGTCGCTATATGGATGGACAAGATCAAAAATTATTTGATGAAGAACAGAAGCACATAATCGAGGAAGAGAAAAACAATCTTGGAGAGAAAAAGAATTGGCTACTCTGATACCATGATAAGATTCAAGAAACAGATTTACAAAATGATTCTCTTTATTGATAAAATGAGCTCTAGCTCAGTATTTATACAATGCTCAAATCATAACTAACAACCTCGGTTAACAGCTGTAACTATTGAATTACAATCTTTTAACATCCAACATTGTTTATTATAGGCTAAATAACCCATAAGTATTTAAATTTTTAAGTTTGTAAGCAACATAAACTCAATAATTTTTTTAAGGGTAAATACCATTTTGGACCCTCTGTTTTACAAAAGTTACCAATTCGACCTGTGTTTTGTTAAATGACAAAATGGACCCTGTATTTTCTAAAATAGTACAAATAGGACCCTGAATTGATTTTTTGTCAAAAAAAAGTTTAATTATAATCCGATCTAAAATTTCTATGACAAAACTGTTTACATTTTTTGTATCTGTTCGTATTAAGCATTGTCTTCAAGTTAGTTGTATTAAAAAAAAAGTTGTCAAAAATTAAGCTCAGGGTCCTATTTTTACTATTTTAGAAATTACAGGGTCCATTTTGTTATTTAACAAAACACAGGGTCCAATCTGTAACTTTTGCAAAACACAGGGTCCAAAATGATATTTACCCTTTTTTTTAATAAAGATTTCGTTTTGAATTTATTAAAAAAATTTAAAAGTAACTGATATTATATATTTTCGTCAAAACTCAAAATTATTGAATTTATGTCCCTTACAAACTCAAAATTTCAAATCCTTTTATTATTATGTTGCTATTTACTTTTTATAGTATAATTTTTTAATATATTATTCAATTATCTACGTGGGTAGATTAGATATTCAATTATCTAATACTTAATAAAAAAAGCAATTATGTCCAAAAATAAAGAAAAGTGGAATCATACGTAAAACGAAGAATTACAACCGAAGAAGATACCAAAACAGACTTGAATTCCAACTAGTCATAGTCAAACTCAAATCTCATCCGAATTAAAAAAAACGTTTTTTTTTTTGTAATTTGTTTTTTTAAAACGGAGAAAACAAAGAAAAACCAAAATGATATGATATGGTAACAAATTTTCCACGTGAGAAATTGATATTATAATTAGAAAAAAAAAAAAAAGCGTTAGAACAAAGTTATTGGGAAGCGGAACACGGATGGCAATCAATAATAAAAATATAAATAATATAATAATAATATATAATATTATATCCAATCTTTTCCTGTTCTGACTTTCCAGAAAAAAAAAAAATCTGTTTTTGACTTCTTTGCTGCTATAAATATCGACCACTGTGAAATCAGCTTTCTTCGTTCATCCCTTTCTTCTTCCTCTCTCCCACTCAGCCATTGTCGGTTCAGCCTTCTTTCGATTTCGCTTCTGAATTTCGTTTCGTATTTGGGGGTTTTGTTTCTGTGAATTGTTGGGAATGGAGGGCGTAGATCATCTGGCGCATGAGAGGAGCAAGGCTCAGTTTGATGTTGATGAATTAAAGATCGTCTGGGCTGGTTCTCGCCATGAATTCGAAGTCTCCGATCGGATTGCTCGCCTCGTCGCTTCTGATCCGGTGATTTTTCGTTTGATTTACTATTATTATTATTTTTTATTTTCTGTAAATTTTCGTACCTGTTCTAATTGGTTCATCGATGATATACGATATTTGTTACTCTTCCTTCCTGTATATTTTTGGGTCTAAAACTTTTTTTTTTTAACTATTTGTTTTGTTCGGGGGAATGTAGTCGGTAAACCCTGTTGTTCGAGGGGGAAAGGAATAGGCCAGATTTGTTTTTCTTTTTAATAATTGGTTGTTGTTTTGTATTCTCGATAGGTCTTTCGGAAGGATAATAGAACCATGTTAGCTAGGAAAGACTTGTTCAAAAATACATTGAGGAAAGCGGCTCATGCATGGAAGCGGATTATTGAGCTTCGACTCACTGGTATGTCTTAATCATGTTGTTTTTAAACAAAAAAAGTGCCTTTAGTCGAAAAAGATGCTCTATCATGTTATAGTAATGACCATTTTTTTTTAAATGTAATTGTGTTACAGAGGAAGAGGCAAAAAAGTTGAGGTTTTTCGTGGACGAGCCTGCTTATACTGATCTTCATTGGGTAGGTTTTCCTCTATCATAAAAATTGTTCATATTTGAGGAGGTGATATGCATCTCTCGTTCAAGTCGATTCTTGTTTAGTTACATGAATTCAATGTGAAAAAGACTGTTTTTTTATATATTATTTTTTTTTGCTTGAATTGATGAAAGATTGATGCCTAGGCTTTAGCTTTGATAGATAAAAGAAACACTGAAGAAAGATGGCTAGGCCTTACGAACTTTTTCACACCTAGTTTCGTACAGCCTCAAGCTCAGCTCTTTATATAGAGCTATCGACATTCTCACTTAGAAAAAATCCCAACGTGTAAACATGCACACCATCTTATTATCTTTCTGGGTACTAATTAAATAAGCCATTACCCCGCTACTCAAGTATCACTGTAAATACCTCATAATATAATAATAATTAAAAACATTATTTCATTAAATAAATTTTCTCATAAAGCTTTTTACATGAAGTAACATATGAATAAAATTCAGGGAATGTTTGTACCTGCTATTCAAGGACAAGGCACTGACGAGCAGCAGGCTAAATGGTTACCTTTGGCATATAAGATGCAAATAATTGGTTGTTATGCTCAGACTGAACTTGGTCACGGTTCTAATGTTCAAGGACTTGAAACTACTGCCACTTTTGATCCCCAAGCGGATGAGTTCATTATCAATAGTCCAACACTTACTTCAAGCAAGGTGAGTAATAAGATTCATAATAAACTTTATAATATTCGTTTTGTAAGAACAAAAATTGAAAAACTATGATGAACTCAAACTTTATATTTTCTTTCTCCCTTGATTGTGATGTGTAGTGGTGGCCTGGAGGATTGGGCAAAATATCTACACATGCTGTTGTTTATGCACGTCTTATTACTGATGGTCAGGACCATGGAGTGCATGGTAAGAACTGAGTTAATTAGTTGAATCTTGTTGCAGGAGGAATGCTTTACTTGATATTAATTGTTTAATGCTTCCATTTTGTAGGTTTCATTGTCCAACTTAGAAGTTTGGAAGATCATTTGCCTCTTCCAGGCATAACTGTTGGTGATATTGGAATGAAATTTGGTAGTGGAGCATACAATAGTATGGATAATGGGGTATTGAGATT